>NC_088405.1:18135812-18228312 GCF_034236695.1 Oncorhynchus nerka
GACTGGAATAGAGAAGGAGACAATAATGACTGGAATAGAGAAGCAGGAGAAGGAGACGGTAATGCCTGGAATAGAGAAACAGGAAAAGGAGATGTAATGACTGGATTAGAGAAGGAGATGGTAATGACTGGAATAGAGAAGGAGATTATAATGACTGGAATAGAGAAGCAGGAGAAGGAGACGGTAATGACTGGAATAGAGAAGCAGGAAAAGGAGATGTAATGACTGGAATAGAGGAGAAGGAGATGGTAATGACTGGAATAGAGAAGCAGGAGAAGGAGACGGTAATGACTGGAATAGAGAAGGAGATGGTAATGACTGGAATAGAGAAGGAGACTATAATGACTGGAATAGAGAAGCAGGAGAAAGAGACAGTAATGACTGGAATAGAGAAGCAGGAAAAGGAGATGTAATGACTGGATTAGAGAAGGAGATGGTAATGGCTGGAATAGAGAAGGAGACTATAATGACTGGAATAGAGAAGCAGGAGAAGGAGACGGTAATGACTGGAATAGAGAAGCAGGAAAAGGAGACGGTAATGACTGGAATAGAGAAGCAGGAAAAGGAGACATAATGATTGGATTAGAGGAGATGGTAATGACTGGAATAAAGAAGCAGGAGAAGGAGACTATAATGACTGGAATAGAGAAGGAGACGGTAATGACTGGAATAGAGAAGCAGGAGAAGGAGACGGTAATGACTGGAATAGAGAAGGAGATGGTAATGACTGGAATAGAGAAGGAGACTATAATGACTGGAATAGAGAAGCAGGAGAAGGAGACAGTAATGACTGGAATAGAGAAGCAGGAAAAGGAGATGTAATGACTGGATTAGAGAAGGAGATGGTAATGGCTGGAATAGAGAAGGAGATTATAATGACTGGAATAGAGAAGCAGGAGAAGGAGACGGTAATGACTGGAATAGAGAAGCAGGAAAAGGAGACGGTAATGACTGGAATAGAGGAGAAGGAGACAGTAATGACTGGAATAGAGAAGCAGGAAAAGGAGATGTAATGAATGGATTAGAGAAGGAGATGGTAATGGCTGGAATAGAGAAGGAGACTATAATGACTGGAATAGAGAAGCAGGAGAAGGAGACGGTAATGACTGGAATAGAGAAGCAGGAAAAGGAGACGTAATGACTGGATTAGAGGAGATGGTAATGACTGGAATAGAGAAGCAGGAAAAGGAGACGGTAATGACTGGAATAGAGGAGAAGGAGACGGTAATGACTGGAATAGAGAAGCAGGAGAAGGAGACGGTAATGACTGGAATAGAGAAGGAGATGGTAATGACTGGAATAGAGAAGGAGACTATAATGACTGGAATAGAGAAGCAGGAGAAAGAGACAGTAATGACTGGAATAGAGAAGCAGGAAAAGGAGATGTAATGACTGGATTAGAGAAGGAGATGGTAATGGCTGGAATAGAGAAGGAGACTATAATGACTGGAATAGAGAAGCAGGAGAAGGAGACGGTAATGACTGGAATAGAGAAGCAGGAAAAGGAGACGTAATGACTGGATTAGAGGAGATGGTAATGACTGGAATAGAGAAGCAGGAGAAGGAGACGGTAATGACTGGAATAGAGAAGCAGGAAAAGGAGACATAATGATTGGATTAGAGGAGATGGTAATGACTGGAATAAAGAAGCAGGAGAAAGACTATAATGACTGGAATAGAGGAGAAGGAGACGGTAATGACTGGAATAGAGAAGCAGGAAAAGGAGATGTAATGACTGGATTAGAGAAGGAGATGGTAATGGCTGGAATAGAGAAGGAGACAATAATGACTGGAATAGAGAAGCAGGAGAAGGAGACGGTAATGACTGGAATAGAGAAACAGGAAAAGGAGATGCAATGACTGGATTAGAGAAGGAGATGGTAATGACTGGAATAGAGAAGGAGATTATAATGACTGGAATAGAGAAGCAGGAGAAGGAGACGGTAATGACTGGAATAGAGAAGCAGGAAAAGGAGACGGTAATGACTGGAATAGAGGAGAAGGAGACGGTAATGACTGGAATAGAGAAGCAGGAGAAGGAGACGGTAATGACTGGAATAGAGAAGGAGATGGTAATGACTGGAATAGAGAAGGAGACTATAATGACTGGAATAGAGAAGCAGGAGAAAGAGACAGTAATGACTGGAATAGAGAAGCAGGAAAAGGAGATGTAATGACTGGATTAGAGAAGGAGAGATGGTAATGACTGGAATAGAGAAGGAGACTATAATGACTGGAATAGAGAAGCAGGAGAAGGAGACGGTAATGCCACTGGAATAGAGAAGCAGGAAAAGGAGACGGTAATGACTGGATTAGAGAGATGGTAATGACTGGAATAGAGAAGCAGGAGAAGGAGACGGTAATGACTGGAATAGAGAAGCAGGAAAAGGAGACATAATGATTGGATTAGAGGAGATGGTAATGACTGGAATAGAGAAGCAGGAGAAGGAGACGGTAATGACTGGAATAGAGAAGGAGATGGTAATGACTGGAATAGAGAAGCAGGAAAAGGAGATGTAATGACTGGATTAGAGAAGGAGATGGTAATGGCAGGAATAGAGAAGGAGACAATAATGACTGGAATAGAGAAGCAGGAGAAGGAGACGGTAATGACTGGAATAGAGAAACAGAAAAGGAGATGCAATGACTGGATTAGAGAAGGAGATGGTAATGACTGGAATAGAGAAGGAGATTATAATGACTGGAATAGAGAAGCAGGAGAAGGAGACGGTAATGACTGGAATAGAGAAGCAGGAAAAGGAGACGGTAATGACTGGAATAGAGGAGAAGGAGATGGTAATGACTGGAATAGAGAAGCAGGAGAAGGAGATGGTAATGACTGGAATAGAGAAGGAGGTGGTAATGACTGGAATAGAGAAGGAGACTATAATGACTGGAATAGAGAAGCAGGAGAAAAAGACAGTAATGACTGGAATAGAGAAGCAGGAAAAGGAGATGTAATGAATGGATTAGAGAAGGAGATGGTAATGGCTGGAATAGAGAAGGAGACTATAATGACTGGAATAGAGAAGCAGGAGAAGGAGACGGTAATGACTGGAATAGAGAAGCAGGAAAAGGAGATGTAATGACTGGAATAGAGAAGAAGGAGATGAGTAATGACTGGAATAGAGGAGATGGTAATGACTGGAATAGAGAAGGAGACTATAATGACTGGAATAGAGGAGACGGTAATGACTGGAATAGAGAAGCAGGAGAAGGAGACGGTAATGACTGGAATAGAGAAGGAGATGGTAATGACTGGAATAGAGAAGGAGACTATAATGACTGGAATAGAGAAGCAGGAGAAGGAGACGGTAATGACTGGAATAGAGAAGCAGGAAAAGGAGATGTAATGACTGGATTAGAGAAGGAGATGGTAATGGCTGGAATAGAGAAGGAGACTATAATGACTGGAATAGAGAAGCAGGAGAAGGAGACGGTAATGACTGGAATAGAGAAGCAGGAAAAGGAGACGGTAATGACTGGAATTAGAGAAGGAGATGGTAATGACTGGAATAGAGAAGCAGGAAAAGGAGACTAATAATGACTGGAATAGAGAAGCTGGAAGGAGAAGGAGACGGTAATGACTGGAATAGAGAAGCAGGAAAAGGAGACGGTAATGACTGGAATAGAGGAGAGACGAATGACTGGATTAGAGGAGATGGTAATGACTGGAATAGAGAAGCAGGAAAAGGAGACGGTAATGACTGGAATAGAGGAGAAGGAGACGGTAATGACTGGAATAGAGAAGCAGGAGAAGGAGACGGTAATGACTGGAATAGAGAAGGAGATGGTAATGACTGGAATAGAGAAGGAGACTATAATGACTGGAATAGAGAAGCAGGAGAAAGAGACAGTAATGACTGGAATAGAGAAGCAGGAAAAGGAGATGTAATGACTGGATTAGAGAAGGAGATGGTAATGGCTGGAATAGAGAAGGAGACTATAATGACTGGAATAGAGAAGCAGGAGAAGGAGACGGTAATGACTGGAATAGAGAAGCAGGAAAAGGAGACGTAATGACTGGATTAGAGGAGATGGTAATGACTGGAATAGAGAAGCAGGAGAAGGAGACGGTAATGACTGGAATAGAGAAGCAGGAAAAGGAGACATAATGATTGGATTAGAGGAGATGGTAATGACTGGAATAAAGAAGCAGGAGAAGGAGACTATAATGACTGGAATAGAGGAGAAGGAGACGGTAATGACTGGAATAGAGAAGCAGGAAAAGGAGATGTAATGACTGGATTAGAGAAGGAGATGGTAATGGCTGGAATAGAGAAGGAGACAATAATGACTGGAATAGAGAAGCAGGAGAAGGAGACGGTAATGCCTGGAATAGAGAAACAGGAAAAGGAGATGCAATGACTGGATTAGAGAAGGAGATGGTAATGACTGGAATAGAGAAGGAGATTATAATGACTGGAATAGAGAAGCAGGAGAAGGAGACGGTAATGACTGGAATAGAGAAGCAGGAATGTAATGACTGGAATAGAGGAGAAGGAGACGGTAATGACTGGAATAGAGAAGCAGGAGAAGGAGACGGTAATGACTGGAATAGAGAAGGAGATGGTAATGACTGGAATAGAGAAGGAGACTATAATGACTGGAATAGAGAAGCAGGAGAAAGAGACAGTAATGACTGGAATAGAGAAGCAGGAAAAGGAGATGTAATGACTGGATTAGAGAAGGAGATGGTAATGGCTGGAATAGAGAAGGAGACTATAATGACTGGAATAGAGAAGCAGGAGAAGGAGAATGACTGGAATAGAGAAGCAGGAAAAGGAGACGGTAATGACTGGATTAGAAGATGGTAATGACTGGAATAGAGAAGCAGGAGAAGGAGACGGTAATGACTGGAATAGAGAAGCAGGAAAAGGAGACGGTAATGACTGGATTAGAGGAGATGGTAATGACTGGAATAGAGAAGCAGGAGAAGGAGACGGTAATGACTGGAATAGAGAAGCAGGAAAAGGAGACATAATGATTGGATTAGAGGAGATGGTAATGACTGGAATAAAGAAGCAGGAGAAGGAGACTATAATGACTGGAATAGAGGAGAAGGAGACGGTAATGACTGGAATAGAGAAGCAGGAAAAGGAGATGTAATGACTGGATTAGAGAAGGAGATGGTAATGGCTGGAATAGAGAAGGAGACAATAATGACTGGAATAGAGAAGCAGGAGAAGGAGACGGTAATGCCTGGAATAGAGAAACAGGAAAAGGAGATGCAATGACTGGATTAGAGAAGGAGATGGTAATGACTGGAATAGAGAAGGAGATTATAATGACTGGAATAGAGAAGCAGGAGAAGGAGACGGTAATGACTGGAATAGAGAAGCAGGAAAAGGAGACGGTAATGACTGGAATAGAGGAGAAGGAGATGGTAATGACTGGAATAGAGAAGCAGGAGAAGGAGATGGTAATGACTGGAATAGAGAAGGAGATGGTAATGACTGGAATAGAGAAGGAGACTATAATGACTGTAATAGAGAAGCAGGAGAAAGAGACAGTAATGACTGGAATAGAGAAGCAGAAAAAGGAGATGTAATGACTGGATTAGAGAAGGAGATGGTAATGGCTGGAATAGAGAAGGAGACTATAATGACTGGAATAGAGAAGCAGGAGAAGGAGACGGTAATGACTGGAATAGAGAAGCAGGAAAAGGAGACGGTAATGACTGGAATAGAGAAGCAGGAAAAGGAGACATAATGATTGGATTAGAGGAGATGGTAATGACTGGAATAAAGAAGCAGGAGAAGGAGACTATAATGACTGGAATAGAGAAGGAGACGGTAATGACTGGAATAGAGAAGCAGGAGAAGGAGACGGTAATGACTGGAATAGAGAAGGAGATGGTAATGACTGGAATAGAGAAGGAGACTATAATGACTGGAATAGAGAAGCAGGAGAAGGAGACAGTAATGACTGGAATAGAGAAGCAGGAAAAGGAGATGTAATGACTGGATTAGAGAAGGAGATGGTAATGGCTGGAATAGAGAAGGAGATTATAATGACTGGAATAGAGAAGCAGGAGAAGGAGACGGTAATGACTGGAATAGAGAAGCAGGAAAAGGAGACGGTAATGACTGGAATAGAGGAGAAGGAGACAGTAATGACTGAAATAGAGAAGCAGGAGAAGGAGACGTAATGACTGGATTAGAGAAGGAGATGGTAATGACTGGAATAGAGAAGCAGGAGAAGGAGACGGTAATGACTGGAATAGAGAAGCAGGAAAAGGAGACATAATGACTGGATTAGAGAAGGAGATGGTAATGACTGGAATAGAGAAGCAGGAGAAGGAGATGTAATGACTGGATAGAGAAGGAGATGGTAATGACTGGAATAGAGAAGCAGGAGAAGGAGACGGTAATGACTGGAATAGAGAAGCAGGAGAAGGAGACGGTAATGACTGGAGAAGCAGGAGAAGGAGAAGTAATGACTGGAATAAAGAAGATGGTAATGACTGGAATAAAGAAGGAGACTGTAATGACTGGAATAAAGAAGCAGGAGAAGGAGACGGTAATGACTGGAAAAGAGAAGCAGGAAAAGGAGACGGTAATGACTGGAATAGAGAAGCAGGAAAAGGAGACGTAATGACTGGATTAGAGGAGAGTAATGACTGGAATAGAGAAGCAGGAAAAGGAGACGTAATGACTGATTAGAATAATGAGAATAGAGAAGCAGGAAAAGGAGACGTAATGACTGGATTAGAGAAGGAGATGGTAATGACTGGAATAGAGAAGCAGGAAAAGGAGACGGTAATGACTGGAATAAAGAAGGAGACTGTAATAAAGAAGGAGACTGTAATGACTGGAATAAAGAAGCAGGAGAAGGAGATGGTAATGACTGGAATAGAGGAGAAGGAGACGGTAATGACTGGAATAGAGAAGCAGGAGAAGGAGACGTAATGACTGGATTAGAGAAGGAGATGGTAATGACTGGAATAGAGAAGGAGATTATAATGACTGGAATAGAGAAGCAGGAGAAGGAGACGGTAATGACTCGAATAGAGAAGCAGGAAAAGGAGACGGTAATGACTGGAATAGAGAAGCAGGAGAAGGAGACGGTAATGACTGGAATAGAGAAGGAGATGGTAATGACTGGAATAGAGAAGGAGACTATAATGACTGGAATAGAGAAGCAGGAGAAAGAGACAGTAATGACTGGAATAGAGAAGCAGGAAAAGGAGATGTAATGACTGGATTAGAGAAGGAGACGGTAATGCCTGGAATAGAGAAACAGGAAAAGGAGATGCAATGACTGGATTAGAGAAGGAGATGGTAATGACTGGAATAGAGAAGGAGATTATAATGACTGGAATAGAGAAGCAGGAGAAGGAGACGGTAATGACTCGAATAGAGAAGCAGGAAAAGGAGACGGTAATGACTGGAATAGAGAAGCAGGAGAAGGAGACGGTAATGACTGGAATAGAGAAGGAGATGGTAATGACTGGAATAGAGAAGGAGACTATAATGACTGGAATAGAGAAGCAGGAGAAAGAGACAGTAATGACTGGAATAGAGAAGCAGGAAAAGGAGATGTAATGACTGGATTAGAGAAGGAGATGGTAATGGCTGGAATAGAGAAGGAGACTATAATGACTGGAATAGAGAAGCAGGAGAAGGAGACGGTAATGACTGGAATAGAGAAGCAGGAAAAGGAGACGTAATGACTGGATTAGAGGAGACGGTAATGACTGGAATAGAGAAGCAGGAAAAGGAGACGTAATGACTGGATTAGAGGAGACGGTAATGACTGGAATAGAGAAGCAGGAAAAGGAGACGTAATGACTGGATTAGAGAAGGAGATGGTAATGACTGGAATAGAGAAGCAGGAGAAGGAGATAATGACTGGAATAGAGAAGCTGGAAAAGGAGACGGTAATGACTGGAATAAAGAAGGAGACTGTAATAAAGAAGGAGACTGTAATGACTGGAATAAAGAAGCAGGAGAAGGAGATGGTAATGACTGGAATAGAGGAGAAGGAGACGGTAATGACTGGAATAGAGAAGCAGGAGAAGGAGACGGTAATGACTGGAATAGAGAAGGAGATGGTAATGACTGGAATAGAGAAGGAGACTATAATGACTGGAATAGAGAAGCAGGAGAAGGAGAAAGTAATGACTGGAATAGAGAAGCAGGAAAAGGAGATGTAATGACTGGATTAGAGAAGGAGATGGTAATGGCTGGAATAGAGAAGGAGACAATAATGACTGGAATAGAGAAGCAGGAGAAGGAGACGGTAATGCCTGGAATAGAGAAACAGGAAAAGGAGATGCAATGACTGGATTAGAGAAGGAGATGGTAATGACTGGAATAGAGAAGGAGATTATAATGACTGGAATAGAGAAGCAGGAGAAGGAGACGGTAATGACTGGAATAGAGAAGCAGGAAAAGGAGACGGTAATGACTGGAATAGAGAAGGAGATGGTAATGACTGGAATAGAGAAGGAGACTATAATGACTGGAATAGAGAAGCAGGAGAAGGAGACGGTAATGACTGGAATAGAGAAGCAGGAAAAGGAGATGTAATGACTGGATTAGAGAAGGAGATGGTAATGGCTGGAATAGAGAAGCAGGAGAAGGAGACGGTAATGACTGGAATAGAGAAGCAGGAAAAGGAGATGTAATGACTGGATTAGAGAAGGAGATGGTAATGGCTGGAATAGAGAAGGAGACTATAATGACTGGAATAGAGAAGCAAGAGAAGGAGACGGTAATGACTGGAATAGAGAAGCAGGAAAAGGAGACGTAATGACTGGATTAGAGGAGATGGTAATGACTGGAATAGAGAAGCAGGAGAAGGAGACGGTAATGACTGGAATAGAGAAGCAGGAAAAGGAGACATAATGACTGGATTAGAGGAGATGGAATAGAGAAGCAGGAGAAGGAGACTATAATGACTGGAATAGAGGAGAAGGAGACGGTAATGACTGGAATAGAGAAGCAGGAGAAGGAGACGGTAATGACTGGAATAGAAGAGATGGTAATGACTGGAGAGAAGGAGACTATAATGACTGGAATAGAGAAGCAGGAGAAGGAGACAGTAATGACTGGAATAGAGAAGCAGGAAAAGGAGATGTAATGACTGGATTAGAGAAGGAGATGGTAATGACTGGAATAGAGAAGGAGACTATAATGACTGGAATAGAGAAGCAGGAGAAGGAGACGGTAATGACTGGAATAGAGAAGCAGGAAAAGGAGACGGTAATGACTGGATTAGAGGAGATGGTAATGACTGGAATAGAGAAGCAGGAGAAGGAGACGGTAATGACTGGAATAGAGAAGCAGGAAAAGGAGACATAATGGAGATGGTAATGACTGGAATAAAGAGCAGGAGAAGGAGACTATAATGACTGGAATAGAGGAGAAGGAGACGGTAATGACTGGAATAGAGAAGCAGGAAAAGGAGATGTAATGACTGGATTAGAGAAGGAGATGGTAATGGCTGGAATAGAGAAGGAGACAATAATGACTGGAATAGAGAAGCAGGAGAAGGAGACGGTAATGCCTGGAATAGAGAAACAGGAAAAGGAGATGCAATGACTGGATTAGAGAAGGAGATGGTAATGACTGGAATAGAGAAGGAGATTATAATGACTGGAATAGAGAAGCAGGAGAAGGAGACGGTAATGACTGGAATAGAGAAGCAGGAAAAGGAGACGGTAATGACTGGAATAGAGGAGAAGGAGATGGTAATGACTGGAATAGAGAAGCAGGAGAAGGAGATGGTAATGACTGGAATAGAGAAGGAGATGGTAATGACTGGAATAGAGAAGGAGACTATAATGACTGTAATAGAGAAGCAGGAGAAAGAGACAGTAATGACTGGAATAGAGAAGCAGAAAAAGGAGATGTAATGACTGGATTAGAGAAGGAGATGGTAATGGCTGGAATAGAGAAGGAGACTATAATGACTGGAATAGAGAAGCAGGAGAAGGAGAATGACTGGAATAGAGAAGAGAAAAGGAGACGGTAATGACTGGAATAGAGAAGCAGGAAAAGGAGACATAATGACTGGATTAGAGGAGATGGTAATGACTGGAATAAAGAAGCAGGAGAAGGAGACTATAATGACTGGAATAGAGAAGGAGACGATTATAATGACTGGAATAGAGAAGCAGGAGAAGGAGACGGTAATGACTGGAATAGAGAAGGAGATGGTAATGACTGGAATAGAGAAGGAGACTATAATGACTGGAATAGAGAAGCAGGAGAAGGAGACAGTAATGACTGGAATAGAGAAGCAGGAAAAGGAGATGTAATGACTGGATTAGAGAAGGAGATGCTAATGGCTGGAATAGAGAAGGAGATTATAATGACTGGAATAGAGAAGCAGGAGAAGGAGACGGTAATGACTGGAATAGAGAAGCAGGAAAAAAGGAGACTGGAATAGAGGAGAAGGAGACAGTAATGACTGGATTAGAGAAGCAGAAAAGGAGGAGATGGTAGAGAAGGAATGGTAATGGCTGGAATAGAGAAGGAGACTATAATGACTGGAATAGAGAAGCAGGAGAAGGAGACGGTAATGACTGGAATAGAGAAGCAGGAAAAGGAGACGTAATGACTGGATTAGAGGAGATGGTAATGACTGGAATAGAGAAGCAGGAAAAGGAGACGGTAATGACTGGAATAGAGGAGAAGGAGACGGTAATGACTGGAATAGAGAAGCAGGAGAAGGAGACGGTAATGACTGGAATAGAGAAGGAGATGGTAATGACTGGAATAGAGAAGGAGACTATAATGACTGGAATAGAGAAGCAGGAGAAAGAGACAGTAATGACTGGAATAGAGAAGCAGGAAAAGGAGATGTAATGACTGGATTAGAGAAGGAGATGGTAATGGCTGGAATAGAGAAGGAGACTATAATGACTGGAATAGAGAAGCAGGAGAAGGAGACGGTAATGACTGGAATAGAGAAGCAGGAAAAGGAGACGTAATGACTGGATTAGAGGAGATGGTAATGACTGGAATAGAGAAGCAGGAGAAGGAGACGGTAATGACTGGAATAGAGAAGCAGGAAAAGGAGACATAATGATTGGATTAGAGGAGATGGTAATGACTGGAATAAAGAAGCAGGAGAAGGAGACTATAATGACTGGAATAGAGGAGAAGGAGACGGTAATGACTGGAATAGAGAAGCAGGAAAAGGAGATGTAATGACTGGATTAGAGAAGGAGATGGTAATGGCTGGAATAGAGAAGGAGACAATAATGACTGGAATAGAGAAGCAGGAGAAGGAGACGGTAATGCTTGGAATAGAGAAACAGGAAAAGGAGATGCAATGACTGGATTAGAGAAGGAGATGGTAATGACTGGAATAGAGAAGGAGATTATAATGACTGGAATAGAGAAGCAGGAGAAGGAGACGGTAATGACTGGAATAGAGAAGCAGGAAAAGGAGACGGTAATGACTGGAATAGAGGAGAAGGAGACGGTAATGACTGGAATAGAGAAGCAGGAGAAGGAGACGGTAATGACTGGAATAGAGAAGGAGATGGTAATGACTGGAATAGAGAAGGAGACTATAATGACTGGAATAGAGAAGCAGGAGAAAGAGACAGTAATGACTGGAATAGAGAAGCAGGAAAAGGAGATGTAATGACTGGATTAGAGAAGGAGATGGTAATGGCTGGAATAGAGAAGGAGACTATAATGACTGGAATAGAGAAGCAGGAGAAGGAGACGGTAATGACTGGAATAGAGAAGCAGGAAAAGGAGACGGTAATGACTGGATTAGAGGAGATGGTAATGACTGGAATAGAGAAGCAGGAGAAGGAGACGGTAATGACTGGAATAGAGAAGCAGGAAAAGGAGACGGTAATGACTGGATTAGAGGAGATGGTAATGACTGGAATAGAGAAGCAGGAGAAGGAGACGGTAATGACTGGAATAGAGAAGCAGGAAAAGGAGACATAATGATTGGATTAGAGGAGATGGTAATGACTGGAATAAAGAAGCAGGAGAAGGAGACTATAATGACTGGAATAGAGGAGAAGGAGACGGTAATGACTGGAATAGAGAAGCAGGAAAAGGAGATGTAATGACTGGATTAGAGAAGGAGATGGTAATGGCTGGAATAGAGAAGGAGACAATAATGACTGGAATAGAGAAGCAGGAGAAGGAGACGGTAATGCCTGGAATAGAGAAACAGGAAAAGGAGATGCAATGACTGGATTAGAGAAGGAGATGGTAATGACTGGAATAGAGAAGGAGATTATAATGACTGGAATAGAGAAGCAGGAGAAGGAGACGGTAATGACTGGAATAGAGAAGCAGGAAAAGGAGACGGTAATGACTGGAATAGAGGAGAAGGAGATGGTAATGACTGGAATAGAGAAGCAGGAGAAGGAGATGGTAATGACTGGAATAGAGAAGGAGATGGTAATGACTGGAATAGAGAAGGAGACTATAATGACTGAATAGAGAAGCAGGAGAAAGAGACAGTAATGACTGGAATAGAGAAGCAGAAAAAGGAGATGTAATGACTGGATTAGAGAAGGAGATGGTAATGGCTGGAATAGAGAAGGAGACTATAATGACTGGAATAGAGAAGCAGGAGAAGGAGACGGTAATGACTGGAATAGAGAAGCAGGAAAAGGAGACGGTAATGACTGGAATAGAGAAGGAGAGCAGGAAAAGGAGACATAATGATTGGATTAGAGGAGATGGTAATGACTGGAATAAAGAAGCAGGAGAAGGAGACTATAATGACTGGAATAGAGAAGGAGACGGTAATGACTGGAATAGAGAAGCAGGAGAAGGAGACGGTAATGACTGGAATAGAGAAGGAGATGGTAATGACTGGAATAGAGAAGGAGACTATAATGACTGGAATAGAGAAGCAGGAGAAGGAGACAGTAATGACTGGAATAGAGAAGCAGGAAAAGGAGATGTAATGACTGGATTAGAGAAGGAGATGGTAATGGCTGGAATAGAGAAGGAGATTATAATGACTGGAATAGAGAAGCAGGAGAAGGAGACGGTAATGACTGGAATAGAGAAGCAGGAAAAGGAGACGGTAATGACTGGAATAGAGGAGAAGGAGACAGTAATGACTGAAATAGAGAAGCAGGAGAAGGAGACGTAATGACTGGATTAGAGAAGGAGATGGTAATGACTGGAATAGAGAAGCAGGAGAAGGAGACGGTAATGACTGGAATAGAGAAGCAGGAAAAGGAGACATAATGACTGGATTAGAGAAGGAGATGGTAATGACTGGAATATAGAAGCAGGAGAAGGAGATGTAATGACTGGAATAGAGAAGGAGATGGTAATGACTGGAATAGAGAAGCAGGAGAAGGAGACGGTAATGACTGGAATAGAGAAGCAGGAGAAGGAGACGGTAATGACTGCAATAGAGAAGCAGGAGAAGGAGACGGTAATGACTGGAATAAAGAAGGAGACTGTAATGACTGGAATAAAGAAGGAGACTGTAATGACTGGAATAAAGAAGCAGGA
Source organism: Oncorhynchus nerka (assembly GCF_034236695.1). Lineage (NCBI taxonomy): Eukaryota > Metazoa > Chordata > Actinopteri > Salmoniformes > Salmonidae > Oncorhynchus > Oncorhynchus nerka. The sequence goes on from NC_088405.1 coordinate 18,149,276, forward strand.
GAAGGAGACGGTAATGACTGGAAAAGAGAAGCAGGAAAAGGAGACGGTAATGACTGGAATAGAGAAGCAGGAAAAGGAGACGTAATGACTGGATTAGAGGAGACGGTAATGACTGGAATAGAGAAGCAGGAAAAGGAGACGTAATGACTGGATTAGAGGAGACGGTAATGACTGGAATAGAGAAGCAGGAAAAGGAGACGTAATGACTGGATTAGAGAAGGAGATGGTAATGACTGGAATAGAGAAGCAGGAAAAGGAGACGGTAATGACTGGAATAAAGAAGGAGACTGTAATAAAGAAGGAGACTGTAATGACTGGAATAAAGAAGCAGGAGAAGGAGATGGTAATGACTGGAATAGAGGAGAAGGAGACGGTAATGACTGGAATAGAGAAGCAGGAGAAGGAGACGTAATGACTGGATTAGAGAAGGAGATGGTAATGACTGGAATAGAGAAGGAGATTATAATGACTGGAATAGAGAAGCAGGAGAAGGAGACGGTAATGACTCGAATAGAGAAGCAGGAAAAGGAGACGGTAATGACTGGAATAGAGAAGCAGGAGAAGGAGACGGTAATGACTGGAATAGAGAAGGAGATGGTAATGACTGGAATAGAGAAGGAGACTATAATGACTGGAATAGAGAAGCAGGAGAAAGAGACAGTAATGACTGGAATAGAGAAGCAGGAAAAGGAGATGTAATGACTGGATTAGAGAAGGAGACGGTAATGCCTGGAATAGAGAAACAGGAAAAGGAGATGCAATGACTGGATTAGAGAAGGAGATGGTAATGACTGGAATAGAGAAGGAGATTATAATGACTGGAATAGAGAAGCAGGAGAAGGAGACGGTAATGACTCGAATAGAGAAGCAGGAAAAGGAGACGGTAATGACTGGAATAGAGAAGCAGGAGAAGGAGACGGTAATGACTGGAATAGAGAAGGAGATGGTAATGACTGGAATAGAGAAGGAGACTATAATGACTGGAATAGAGAAGCAGGAGAAAGAGACAGTAATGACTGGAATAGAGAAGCAGGAAAAGGAGATGTAATGACTGGATTAGAGAAGGAGATGGTAATGGCTGGAATAGAGAAGGAGACTATAATGACTGGAATAGAGAAGCAGGAGAAGGAGACGGTAATGACTGGAATAGAGAAGCAGGAAAAGGAGACGTAATGACTGGATTAGAGGAGACGGTAATGACTGGAATAGAGAAGCAGGAAAAGGAGACGTAATGACTGGATTAGAGGAGACGGTAATGACTGGAATAGAGAAGCAGGAAAAGGAGACGTAATGACTGGATTAGAGAAGGAGATGGTAATGACTGGAATAGAGAAGCAGGAGAAGGAGACGGTAATGACTGGAATAGAGAAGCTGGAAAAGGAGACGGTAATGACTGGAATAAAGAAGGAGACTGTAATAAAGAAGGAGACTGTAATGACTGGAATAAAGAAGCAGGAGAAGGAGATGGTAATGACTGGAATAGAGGAGAAGGAGACGGTAATGACTGGAATAGAGAAGCAGGAGAAGGAGACGGTAATGACTGGAATAGAGAAGGAGATGGTAATGACTGGAATAGAGAAGGAGACTATAATGACTGGAATAGAGAAGCAGGAGAAGGAGAAAGTAATGACTGGAATAGAGAAGCAGGAAAAGGAGATGTAATGACTGGATTAGAGAAGGAGATGGTAATGGCTGGAATAGAGAAGGAGACAATAATGACTGGAATAGAGAAGCAGGAGAAGGAGACGGTAATGCCTGGAATAGAGAAACAGGAAAAGGAGATGCAATGACTGGATTAGAGAAGGAGATGGTAATGACTGGAATAGAGAAGGAGATTATAATGACTGGAATAGAGAAGCAGGAGAAGGAGACGGTAATGACTGGAATAGAGAAGCAGGAAAAGGAGACGGTAATGACTGGAATAGAGAAGGAGATGGTAATGACTGGAATAGAGAAGGAGACTATAATGACTGGAATAGAGAAGCAGGAGAATGAGACGGTAATGACTGGAATAGAGAAGCAGGAAAAGGAGACGGTAATGACTGGAATAGAGGAGGAGACGGTAATGACTGGAATAGAGAAGCAGGAGAAGGAGACGGTAATGACTGGAATAGAGAAGCAGGAAAAGGAGATGTAATGACTGGATTAGAGAAGGAGATGGTAATGGCTGGAATAGAGAAGGAGACTATAATGACTGGAATAGAGAAGCAAGAGAAGGAGACGGTAATGACTGGAATAGAGAAGCAGGAAAAGGAGACGTAATGACTGGATTAGAGGAGATGGTAATGACTGGAATAGAGAAGCAGGAGAAGGAGACGGTAATGACTGGAATAGAGAAGCAGGAAAAGGAGACATAATGACTGGATTAGAGGAGATGGTAATGACTGGAATAAAGAAGCAGGAGAAGGAGACTATAATGACTGGAATAGAGGAGAAGGAGACGGTAATGACTGGAATAGAGAAGCAGGAGAAGGAGACGGTAATGACTGGAATAGAGAAGGAGATGGTAATGACTGGAATAGAGAAGGAGACTATAATGACTGGAATAGAGAAGCAGGAGAAGGAGACAGTAATGACTGGAATAGAGAAGCAGGAAAAGGAGATGTAATGACTGGATTAGAGAAGGAGATGGTAATGGCTGGAATAGAGAAGGAGACAATAATGACTGGAATAGAGAAGCAGGAGAAGGAGACGGTAATGCCTGGAATAGAGAAACAGGAAAAGGAGATGCAATGACTGGATTAGAGAAGGAGATGGTAATGACTGGAATAGAGAAGGAGATTATAATGACTGGAATAGAGAAGCAGGAGAAGGAGACGGTAATGACTGGAATAGAGAAGCAGGAAAAGGAGACGGTAATGACTGGAATAGAGGAGAAGGAGACGGTAATGACTGGAATAGAGAAGCAGGAGAAGGAGACGGTAATGACTGGAATAGAGAAGCTGGAAAAGGAGACGGTAATGACTGGAATAAAGAAGGAGACTGTAATAAAGAAGGAGACTGTAATGACTGGAATAAAGAAGCAGGAGAAGGAGATGGTAATGACTGGAATAGAGGAGAAGGAGACGGTAATGACTGGAATAGAGAAGCAGGAGAAGGAGACGGTAATGACTGGAATAGAGAAGGAGATGGTAATGACTGGAATAGAGAAGGAGACTATAATGACTGGAATAGAGAAGCAGGAGAAGGAGACAGTAATGACTGGAATAGAGAAGGAGATGGTAATGACTGGAATAGAGAAGCAGGAAAAGGAGACGTAATGACTGGATTAGAGGAGACGGTAATGACTGGAATAGAGAAGCAGGAAAAGGAGACGTAATGACTGGATTAGAGAAGGAGATGGTAATGACTGGAATAGAGAAGCAGGAAAAGGAGACGGTAATGACTGGAATAAAGAAGGAGACTGTAATAAAGAAGGAGACTGTAATGACTGGAATAAAGAAGCAGGAGAAGGAGATGGTAATGACTGGAATAGAGGAGAAGGAGATGGTAATGACTGGAATAGAGAAGCAGGAGAAGGAGACGTAATGACTGGATTAGAGAAGGAGATGGTAATGACTGGAATAGAGAAGGAGATTATAATGACTGGAATAGAGAAGCAGGAGAAGGAGACGGTAATGACTCGAATAGAGAAGCAGGAAAAGGAGACGGTAATGACTGGAATAGAGAAGCAGGAGAAGGAGACGGTAATGACTGGAATAGAGAAGGAGATGGTAATGACTGGAATAGAGAAGGAGACTATAATGACTGGAATAGAGAAGCAGGAGAAAGAGACAGTAATGACTGGAATAGAGAAGCAGGAAAAGGAGATGTAATGACTGGATTAGAGAAGGAGACGGTAATGCCTGGAATAGAGAAACAGGAAAAGGAGATGCAATGACTGGATTAGAGAAGGAGATGGTAATGACTGGAATAGAGAAGGAGATTATAATGACTGGAATAGAGAAGCAGGAGAAGGAGACGGTAATGACTGGAATAGAGAAGCAGGAAAAGGAGACGGTAATGACTGGAATAGAGAAGCAGGAGAAGGAGACGGTAATGACTGGAATAGAGAAGGAGATGGTAATGACTGGAATAGAGAAGGAGACTATAATGACTGGAATAGAGAAGCAGGAGAAAGAGACAGTAATGACTGGAATAGAGAAGCAGGAAAAGGAGATGTAATGACTGGATTAGAGAAGGAGATGGTAATGGCTGGAATAGAGAAGGAGACTATAATGACTGGAATAGAGAAGCAGGAGAAGGAGACGGTAATGACTGGAATAGAGAAGCAGGAAAAGGAGACGTAATGACTGGATTAGAGGAGACGGTAATGACTGGAATAGAGAAGCAGGAAAAGGAGACGTAATGACTGGATTAGAGGAGACGGTAATGACTGGAATAGAGAAGCAGGAAAAGGAGACGTAATGACTGGATTAGAGAAGGAGACTATAATGACTGGAATAGAGAAGCAGGAGAAGGAGACGGTAATGACTGGAATAGAGAAGCTGGAAAAGGAGACGGTAATGACTGGAATAAAGAAGGAGACTGTAATAAAGAAGGAGACTGTAATGACTGGAATAAAGAAGCAGGAGAAGGAGATGGTAATGACTGGAATAGAGGAGAAGGAGACGGTAATGACTGGAATAGAGAAGCAGGAGAAGGAGACGGTAATGACTGGAATAGAGAAGGAGATGGTAATGACTGGAATAGAGAAGGAGACTATAATGACTGGAATAGAGAAGCAGGAGAAGGAGAAAGTAATGACTGGAATAGAGAAGCAGGAAAAGGAGATGTAATGACTGGATTAGAGAAGGAGATGGTAATGGCTGGAATAGAGAAGGAGACAATAATGACTGGAATAGAGAAGCAGGAGAAGGAGACGGTAATGCCTGGAATAGAGAAACAGGAAAAGGAGATGCAATGACTGGATTAGAGAAGGAGATGGTAATGACTGGAATAGAGAAGGAGATTATAATGACTGGAATAGAGAAGCAGGAGAAGGAGACGGTAATGACTGGAATAGAGAAGCAGGAAAAGGAGACGGTAATGACTGGAATAGAGGAGGAGACGGTAATGACTGGAATAGAGAAGCAGGAGAAGGAGAGTAATGACTGGAATAGAGAAGCAGGAAAAGGAGATGTAATGACTGGATTAGAGAAGGAGATGGTAATGGCTGGAATAGAGAAGGAGACTATAATGACTGGAATAGAGAAGCAAGAGAAGGAGACGGTAATGACTGGAATAGAGAAGCAGGAAAAGGAGACGTAATGACTGGATTAGAGGAGATGGTAATGACTGGAATAGAGAAGCAGGAGAAGGAGACGGTAATGACTGGAATAGAGAAGCAGGAAAAGGAGACATAATGACTGGATTAGAGGAGATGGTAATGACTGGAATAAAGAAGCAGGAGAAGGAGACTATAATGACTGGAATAGAGGAGAAGGAGACGGTAATGACTGGAATAGAGAAGCAGGAGAAGGAGACGGTAATGACTGGAATAGAGAAGGAGATGGTAATGACTGGAATAGAGAAGGAGACTATAATGACTGGAATAGAGAAGCAGGAGAAGGAGACAGTAATGACTGGAATAGAGAAGCAGGAAAAGGAGATGTAATGACTGGATTAGAGAAGGAGATGGTAATGGCTGGAATAGAGAAGGAGACAATAATGACTGGAATAGAGAAGCAGGAGAAGGAGACGGTAATGCCTGGAATAGAGAAACAGGAAAAGGAGATGCAATGACTGGATTAGAGAAGGAGATGGTAATGACTGGAATAGAGAAGGAGATTATAATGACTGGAATAGAGAAGCAGGAGAAGGAGACGGTAATGACTGGAATAGAGAAGCAGGAAAAGGAGACGGTAATGACTGGAATAGAGGAGAAGGAGACGGTAATGACTGGAATAGAGAAGCAGGAGAAGGAGACGGTAATGACTGGAATAGAGAAGCTGGAAAAGGAGACGGTAATGACTGGAATAAAGAAGGAGACTGTAATAAAGAAGGAGACTGTAATGACTGGAATAAAGAAGCAGGAGAAGGAGATGGTAATGACTGGAATAGAGGAGAAGGAGACGGTAATGACTGGAATAGAGAAGCAGGAGAAGGAGACGGTAATGACTGGAATAGAGAAGGAGATGGTAATGACTGGAATAGAGAAGGAGACTATAATGACTGGAATAGAGAAGCAGGAGAAGGAGACAGTAATGACTGGAATAGAGAAGCAGGAAAAGGAGATGTAATGACTGGATTAGAGAAGGAGATGGTAATGGCTGGAATAGAGAAGGAGACAATAATGACTGGAATAGAGAAGCAGGAGAAGGAGACGGTAATGCCTGGAATAGAGAAACAGGAAAAGGAGATGCAATGACTGGATTAGAGAAGGAGATGGTAATGACTGGAATAGAGAAGGAGATTATAATGACTGGAATAGAGAAGCAGGAGAAGGAGACGGTAATGACTGGAATAGAGAAGCAGGAAAAGGAGACGGTAATGACTGGAATAGAGAAGGAGATGGTAATGACTGGAATAGAGAAGGAGACTATAATGACTGGAATAGAGAAGCAGGAGAATGAGACGGTAATGACTGGAATAGAGAAGCAGGAAAAGGAGACGGTAATGACTGGAATAGAGGAGGAGACGGTAATGACTGGAATAGAGAAGCAGGAGAAGGAGACGGTAATGACTGGAATAGAGAAGCAGGAAAAGGAGATGTAATGACTGGATTAGAGAAGGAGATGGTAATGGCTGGAATAGAGAAGGAGACTATAATGACTGGAATAGAGAAGCAAGAGAAGGAGACGGTAATGACTGGAATAGAGAAGCAGGAAAAGGAGACGTAATGACTGGATTAGAGGAGATGGTAATGACTGGAATAGAGAAGCAGGAGAAGGAGACGGTAATGACTGGAATAGAGAAGGAGATGGTAATGACTGGAATAGAGAAGGAGATTATAATGACTGGAATAGAGAAGCAGGAGAAGGAGACGGTAATGACTGGAATAGAGAAGCAGGAAAAGGAGACGGTAATGACTGGAATAGAGGAGAAGGAGACGGTAATGACTGGAATAGAGAAGCAGGAGAAGGAGACGGTAATGACTGGAATAGAGAAGCTGGAAAAGGAGACGGTAATGACTGGAATAAAGAAGGAGACTGTAATAAAGAAGGAGACTGTAATGACTGGAATAAAGAAGCAGGAGAAGGAGATGGTAATGACTGGAATAGAGGAGAAGGAGACGGTAATGACTGGAATAGAGAAGCAGGAGAAGGAGACGGTAATGACTGGAATAGAGAAGGAGATGGTAATGACTGGAATAGAGAAGGAGACTATAATGACTGGAATAGAGAAGCAGGAGAAGGAGACAGTAATGACTGGAATAGAGAAGCAGGAAAAGGAGATGTAATGACTGGATTAGAGAAGGAGATGGTAATGGCTGGAATAGAGAAGGAGACAATAATGACTGGAATAGAGAAGCAGGAGAAGGAGACGGTAATGCCTGGAATAGAGAAACAGGAAAAGGAGATGCAATGACTGGATTAGAGAAGGAGATGGTAATGACTGGAATAGAGAAGGAGATTATAATGACTGGAATAGAGAAGCAGGAGAAGGAGACGGTAATGACTGGAATAGAGAAACAGGAAAAGGAGATGCAATGACTGGATTAGAGGAGATGGTAATGACTGGAATAGAGAAGGAGATAATAATGACTGGAATAGAGAAGCAGGAGAAGGAGACGGTAATGACTGGAATAGAGAAGCAGGAAAAGGAGACGGTAATGACTGGAATAGAGAAGCAGGAGAAGGAGACGGTAATGACTGGAATAGAGAAGGAGATGGTAATGACTGGAATAGAGAAGCAGGAGAAAGAGACAGTAATGACTGGAATAGAGAAGCAGGAAAAGGAGATGTAATGACTGGATTAGAGAAGGAGATGGTAATGGCTGGAATAGAGAAGGAGACTATAATGACTGGAATAGAGAAGCAGGAGAAGGAGACGGTAATGACTGGAATAGAGAAGCAGGAAAAGGAGACGTAATGACTGGATTAGAGGAGACGGTAATCACTGGAATAGAGAAGCAGGAAAAGGAGACGTAATGACTGGATTAGAGAAGGAGATGGTAATGACTTGAATAGAGAAGCAGGAGAAGGAGACGGTAATGACTGGAATAGAGAAGCAGGAAAAGGAGACATAATGACTGGATTAGAGAAGGAGATGGTAATGACTGGAATATAGAAGCAGGAGAAGGAGATGTAATGACTGGAATAGAGAAGGAGATGGTAATGACTGGAATAGAGAAGCAGGAGAAGGAGACGGTAATGACTGGAATAGAGAAGCAGGAGAAGGAGACGGTAATGACTGGAATAAAGAAGGAGACTGTAATGACTGGAATAAAGAAGCAGGAGAAGGAGACGGTAATGACTGGAATAGAGGAGAAGGAGACGGTAATGACTGGAATAGAGAAGCAGGAGAAGGAGACGGTAATGACTGGAATAGAGAAGGAGATGGTAATGACTGGAATAGAGAAGGAGACTATAATGACTGGAATAGAGAAGCAGGAGAAGGAGACAGTAATGACTGGAATAGAGAAGCAGGAAAAGGAGATGTAATGACTGGATTAGAGAAGGAGATGGTAATGGCTGGAATAGAGAAGGAGACAATAATGACTGGAATAGAGAAGCAGGAGAAGGAGACGGTAATACCTGGAATAGAGAAACAGGAAAAGGAGATGCAATGACTGGATTAGAGAAGGAGATGGTAATGACTGGAATAGAGAAGGAGATTATAATGACTGGAATAGAGAAGCAGGAGAAGGAGACGGTAATGACTGGAATAGAGAAGCAGGAAAAGGAGACGGTAATGACTGGAATAGAGGAGAAGGAGACAGTAATGACTGGAATAGAGAAGCAGGAGAAGGAGACGTAATGACTGGATTAGAGAAGGAGATGGTAATGACTGGAATAGAGAAGCAGGAGAAGGAGACGGTAATGACTGGAATAGAGAAGCAGGAAAAGGAGATGTAATGACTGGATTAGAGAAGGAGATGGTAATGGCTGGAATAGAGAAGGAGACTATAATGACTGGAATAGAGAAGCAGGAGAAGGAGACGGTAATGACTGGAATAGAGAAGCAGGAAAAGGAGACGTAATGACTGGATTAGAGGAGACGGTAATCACTGGAATAGAGAAGCAGGAAAAGGAGACGTAATGACTGGATTAGAGAAGGAGATGGTAATGACTTGAATAGAGAAGCAGGAGAAGGAGACGGTAATGACTGGAATAGAGAAGCAGGAAAAGGAGATGTAATGACTGGATTAGAGAAGGAGATGGTAATGGCTGGAATAGAGAAGGAGACTATAATGACTGGAATAGAGAAGCAGGAGAAGGAGACGGTAATGACTGGAATAGAGAAGCAGGAAAAGGAGACGTAATGACTGGATTAGAGGAGACGGTAATCACTGGAATAGAGAAGCAGGAAAAGGAGACGTAATGACTGGATTAGAGAAGGAGATGGTAATGACTTGAATAGAGAAGCAGGAGAAGGAGACGGTAATGACTGGAATAGAGAAGCAGGAAAAGGAGACATAATGACTGGATTAGAGAAGGAGATGGTAATGACTGGAATATAGAAGCAGGAGAAGGAGATGTAATGACTGGAATAGAGAAGGAGATGGTAATGACTGGAATAGAGAAGCAGGAGAAGGAGACGGTAATGACTGGAATAGAGAAGCAGGAGAAGGAGACGGTAATGACTGGAATAAAGAAGGAGACTGTAATGACTGGAATAAAGAAGCAGGAGAAGGAGACGGTAATGACTGGAATAGAGGAGAAGGAGACGGTAATGACTGGAATAGAGAAGCAGGAGAAGGAGACGGTAATGACTGGAATAGAGAAGGAGATGGTAATGACTGGAATAGAGAAGGAGACTATAATGACTGGAATAGAGAAGCAGGAGAAGGAGACAGTAATGACTGGAATAGAGAAGCAGGAAAAGGAGATGTAATGACTGGATTAGAGAAGGAGATGGTAATGGCTGGAATAGAGAAGGAGACAATAATGACTGGAATAGAGAAGCAGGAGAAGGAGACGGTAATGCCTGGAATAGAGAAACAGGAAAAGGAGATGCAATGACTGGATTAGAGAAGGAGATGGTAATGACTGGAATAGAGAAGGAGATTATAATGACTGGAATAGAGAAGCAGGAGAAGGAGACGGTAATGACTGGAATAGAGAAGCAGGAAAAGGAGACGGTAATGACTGGAATAGAGGAGAAGGAGACAGTAATGACTGGAATAGAGAAGCAGGAGAAGGAGACGTAATGACTGGATTAGAGAAGGAGATGGTAATGACTGGAATAGAGAAGCAGGAGAAGGAGACGGTAATGACTGGAATAGAGAAGCAGGAAAAGGAGACATAATGACTGGATTAGAGAAGGAGATGGTAATGACTGGAATATAGAAGCAGGAGAAGGAGATTTAATGACTGGAATAGAGAAGGAGATGGTAATGACTGGAATAGAGAAGCAGGAGAAGGAGACGGTAATGACTGGAATAGAGAAGCAGGAGAAGGAGACGGTAATGACTGCAATAGAGAAGCAGGAGAAGGAGACGGTAATGACTGGAATAAAGAAGGAGACTGTAATGACTGGAATAAAGAAGGAGACTGTAATGACTGGAATAAAGAAGCAGGAGAAGGAGACGGTAATGACTGGAATAGAGAAGGAGACGGTAATGACTGGAATAAAGAAGGAGACTGTAATGACTGGAAAAAGAAGCAGGAGAAGGAGACGGTAATGACTGGAAAAGAGAAGCAGGAAAAGGAGATGTAATGACTGGATTAGAGAAGGAGATGGTAATGACTGGAATAGAGAAGCAGGAGAAGGATATGTAATGACTGGAATAGAGAAGGAGATGGTAATGACTGGAATAGAGAAGCAGGAGAAGGAGAATGTAATGACTGGAATAAAGAAGGAGACTGTAATGACCTGAATAAAGAAGCAGGAGAAGGAGACGGTAATGACTGGAAAAGAGAAGCAGGAAAAGGAGATGTAATGACTGGAATAGAGAAGAAGATGGTAATGACTGAAATAGAGAAGGAGATGGTAATGACTGGAATAAAGAAGGAGACTGTAATGACTGGAATAAAGAAGCAGGAGAAGGAGACGGTAATGACTGGAATAGAGAAGGAGATGGTAATGACTGGAATAGAGAAGGAGGAGAAGGAGATGGTAATGACTGGAATAGAGAAGGAGACTGTAATGACTGGAATAAAGAAGCAGGAGAAGGAGACGGTAATGACTGGAAAAGAGAAGCAGGAAAAGGAGATGTAATGACTGGAATAGAGAAGAAGGAAAAGGAGATGTAATGACTGGAATAGAGAAGAAGGAAAAGGAGATGTAATGACTGGAATAGAGAAGAAGGAAAATTAGGCTCATTCTGTTGAACAACCCAGGGTATGAAGCTATGTCATCTTGTAACTGTACATCAAACATGGTGATCATAAACATTGACACTGTATATCACATGAGTTTTATGATATGAAATGTGAAGTACACATTTGGACTCACGGGTGTTTGGCTTGTTTGTATGACATAGTGGTATTTATTATAAACCTCAACGGCTCATCTTTCAAAATGCATATAGTTCTCTAAATTGACAGCATTTCTCTCACTCAGACAACAAACCTATTGCACTTCTGCCCAATTAGCAGGAGAGATGGGGGCAACTTGTTGTTGCGTCAACCCACACAGCATTGTGAATCTGTGACGTCATGTGTAGCATGTTACTGTACAGCCACTACATTCCAATTAAGCCGTTCATCAGGGCACAGGTTGGTGGCACCTTAATTGGTGAGGACAGGCTTGTGGTAATGACTGGAGTGGAGTAAGTGGACTGGTATCAAACACATCAAACACATGGTTTCCATGTGTTTGAGGACATTCCATTTCTGCCAATCACCTATACCAGCATTGGTTTATTTCCAAATGGCAGATTATAAGATTACATTGAGTACATTCAGTATGTGGGAATATTTCCTAACTTCTATAACACAGTATGTTAAAAGCATGCCTTCTGAATCATTCACAACCCAATTTAGGTCATATTCAGTAACCTCAATCACACTGAATTTACAATCTCGTTCCATACTAATATGATATTAACACTTCATGATTCATCTGCTTAAATTCTGGTAATTTCCCCCCAAATCCTGGTTGGAAGATTACAGGAATCACCAGAGAATAAGCAGAACAGCAGTATAGACCTACTGATAAAGATCATTTGTAAGTAGGCCTATAAAAAATGTAAGTTGACATAAAGATGATGTAGATGAACAAAACAAAGAAATTGTTGATGAAGCTAGCTTCGCAAAGTTCCTTCACAATGGAGTGCGCCGGCTCCTGAGTCTGGTTCTTCTGATAACCCACTGGAGTTGGGGTCATTGACTTGATGATGGTGATGCCAGATGATGGAATTGGCCCTGATATTGTCCTCAGCCTCTCTGTAGCCTTCCTGTGATGCCAGGTGATGGTGATGGAATTTGCTGGCCCTGATGTCGTTCTCAGATCAGCCTCTCTGTAGCTGGGACTTAGTACTCCTCCACCACTAACGTGTATCACCCACTTGGGCGATGCCTCTGCTGCTGCTATGGTGCAAAGACAGCCCACCATACATCCCTCTAGAGCAGTAGTTATCCTCACTACGACATCGCTGCCATGTCCACAATGCAGTCAGGTCTCATTGATCAAGAAGCCAGTGCTGAGCGAGATGCATCTTTTACACATTAGCCTGCAGCTAGCTAGCTATTGATCTATCTATCTATCTAGCTGTGTTATATTGGCCATATACCACAAACCCTGAGGTGCCTTATTGCTATTATAAACTGCTTACCAATGTAATTAGGCAGTGAAAATAAATGTTTTGTCATACACGTGGTATACGGTCTGATATACCACAGCTATCAGCCAATCAGCATTCAGGGTTTGATTCACCCAGTTTATTGAAAATATGATACCCCTTCAAATGGTACAATATCTTGCAATAATTCAATACTAAATAACTGATTATTTTGCATTAACATATTCATAGTGATGTATACCTGACAACAGCATAACTCTAAACACTTTTGGTAAGTGAAAGTTTGCAGGTAAGCCCTGTATCTGAGTACATTCCTTTAGAAGAGAGACTGAAAACTACGACCTTATCACAAAAATAATGCTGTGAGATAATCTAAACAAATACAGCTTCAGAAGCACAAGGGTGGTGTCCTTGAGGAAAAGTTATCCTAGCGTTCTTATTTTTTCATATATTTCTCCTTCTCCTCCCTCTCTCCTGTCTGGCCTTCCCTCCTCCCCCTCTCCTGTCTGGCCTTCCCTCCTCCCTCTCTCCTGTCTGGCCTTCCCTCCTCCCTCTCTCCTGTCTGGCCTTCCCTCCTCCCTTTCTCCTGTCTGGCCTTCCCTCCTCCCCCTCTCCTGTCTGGCCTTCCCTCCTCCCTCTCTCCTGTCTGGCCTTCCCTCCTCCCTCTCTCCTGTCTGGCCTTCCCTCCTCCCTCTCTCCTGTCTGGCCTTCCCTCCTCCCTCTCTCCAGTCTGGCCTTCCCTCCTCCCCCTCTCCTGTCTGGCCTTCCCTCCTCCCCCTCTCCTGTCTGGTTTCCCTCCTCCCACTCTCCTGTCAGGCCTTCCCTCCTCCCTCTCTCCTGTGTAGCCTTCCCTCCTCCCTCTCTCCTGTCTGGCCTTCCCTCCTCCCTTTCTCCTGTCTGGTCTTCCCTCCTCCCTCTCTCCTGTCTGGCCTTCCCTCCTCCCTCTCTCTTGTCTGTCCTTACCTCCTCCCCCTCTCCTGTCTGGCCTTCCCTCCTCCCTCTCTCCTGTCTGGCCTTCCCTCCTCCCTCTCTCCTGTGTAGCCTTCCCTCCTCCCTCTCTCCTGTCTGGCCTTCCCTCCTCCCTTTCTCCTGTCTGGTCTTCCCTCCTCCCTCTCTCCTGTCTGGCCTTCCCTCCTCCCTCTCTCTTGTCTGTCCTTACCTCCTCCCCTCTCCTGTCTGGCCTTCCCTCCTCCCTCTCTCCTGTCTGGCCTTCCCTCCTCCCCTCTCCTGTCTGGCCTTCCCTCCTCCCTCTCTCCTGTCTGGCCTCCCCTCCTCCCCCTCTCCTGTCTGGCCTTCCCTCCTCCCCCTCTCCTGTCTGTCCTTCCCTCCTCCCTCTCTCCTGCTGGCCTTCCCTCCTCCCTTTCTCCTGTCTGGCCTTCCCTCCTCCTTCTCTCCTGTCTGGCCTTCCCTCCTCCCTCTCTCCTGTCTGGCCTTCCCTCCTCCCTCTCTCCTGTCTGGCCTTCCCTCCTCCCTCTCTCCTGTCTGGCCTTCCCTCCTCCCTCTCTCCTGTCTGGCCTTCCCTCCTCCCCCTCTCCTGTCTGGCCTTCCCTCCTCCCCCTCTCCTGTCTGGTTTCCCTCCTCCCACTCTCCTGTCAGGCCTTCCCTCCTCCCTCTCTCCTGTGTAGCCTTCCCTCCTCCCTCTCTCCTGTCTGGCCTTCCCTCCTCCCTTTCTCCTGTCTGGCCTTCCCTCCTCCCTCTCTCCTGTCTGGCCTTCCCTCCTCCCTCTCTCTTGTCTGTCCTTACCTCCTCCCCCTCTCCTGTCTGGCCTTCCCTCCTCCCTCTCTCCTGTGTAGCCTTCCCTCCTCCCTCTCTCCTGTCTGGCCTTCCCTCCTCCCTTCTCCTGTCTGGCCTTCCCTCCTCCCTCTCTCCTGTCTGGCCTTCCCTCCTTCCCTCTCTTCTGTCTGGCCTTCCCTCCTCCCCCTCTCCTGTCTGGCCTTCCCTCCTCCCCCTCTCCTGTCTGGTTTCCCTCCTCCCACTCTCCTGTCAGGCCTTCCCTCCTCCCTCTCTCCTGTGTAGCCTTCCCTCCTCCCTCTCTCCTGTCTGGCCTTCCCTCCTCCCTTTCTCCTGTCTGGCCTTCCCTCCTCCCTCTCTCCTGTCTGGCCTTCCCTCCTCCCTCTCTCTTGTCTGTCCTTACCTCCTCCCCCTCTCCTGTCTGGCCTTCCCTCCTCCCTCTCTCCTGTGTAGCCTTCCCTCCTCCCTCTCTCCTGTCTGGCCTTCCCTCCTCCCTTTCTCCTGTATGGCCTTCCCTCCTCCCTCTCTCCTGTCTGGCCTTCCCTCCTCCCCCTCTCCTGTCTGGCCTTCCCTCCTCCCCCTCTCCTGTCTGGTTTCCCTCCTCCCACTCTCCTGTCAGGCCTTCCCTCCTCCCTCTCTCCTGTGTAGCCTTCCCTCCTCCCTCTCTCCTGTCTGGCCTTCCCTCCTCCCTCTCTCCTGTCTGGCCTTCCCTCCTCCCTCTCTCTTGTGTAGCCTTTTCTCCTCCCTCTCTCCTGTCTGGCCTTCCCTCCTCTCTTGTCTGGCCTTCTCTCCTCCCTCTCTCCTGTCTGGCCTTCCCTCACACAGGCCCAGTGAGGCGTCAGGTGTGACCTCTGACTCCTGGTGAGTGGTGGTAGGGGACTGGTGATCCATCATGTCTGCCTTGGCTGTCAGCGCAGTCGCTTGGCTGGAGCTGTCCATCACCATGGCCACGGGTGGTGTGTGTGTGCACTTGCGTGTGCGGTTCTCTGCGTGTGTGTATGTGCATGCATGCACATGAGTGTATGGTTGTGTGTGCGTGTATAGCATTGCTGCTTAGATGCAATCATGTCAGTGTTCACTCTGGGGCAGGAGAGTGGAGCTGACAGGAGAGGCAGCCTAAACTCAGTGGAGGAGGAGACCAGGCCACTTCGCGACAGGAACCGTATTGATAAAGAATCTCATCATGCTGATCTGGGATCAGGTCCCCTCTGTCCATATAATCATATTAATTACCATCTAAATAAATAACTAAACTGATCCTAGATCAGCAATCTTACTTGATCAACTTGATACATTTTATTTATGTAAATGTTATTTAACCCTTATTTTACCAGGTAAATTGACTGAGAACACATTCTCATTTACAGCAACGACCTGGGGAATAGTTACAGGGAAGAGGAGGGAGGATGAATGAGCCAAATGGAAGCTGGGGATGATTAGGTGACCGTGATGATATGAGAGTCCGATTGGGAATTTAGCCAGGACACCGGGGTTAACACCCCTACTCTTACGATAAGTGCCATGGGATCTTTAGTGACCACAGAGAGGCAGGACACCCATTTAACATCCCATCTGAGAGACAGCTCCTTACACCCTGGTTTTACTATCCTTGTGGGGACCAGATATCCTCATAAGGATAGTAAAACAAAGAAAATTCGGACAAGTAGGGACATTTCGCTGGTCACCACAAGTAAAAAGCTATTTTAGGGTTATGGGTTAGAATTAGGGTTAGAATTAGAGATTAGGTTTACAGGTTAGGAGTTTGATTTAGGGGTTTGGAGTTGATTAGGTCAGTGTGTGTGTGTGTGTGTGTGTGTGTGTGTGTGTGTGTGTGTGTGTGTGTGTATATATATTTGTACATGTACGCGCGTGTGTGTGTGTGTGTGTGTGTGTGTTTCTCCGTCGGTCCATTAGAGTTGGTCATTGCGGATGAACCGGTTGCCTTCTGAATGCTTTCCATAGTAGATGTAACGGCACTTGGCGAGCACACCTGAAAATGGAAGAAGATGAATAATATTAAAACACTGTGGTAAAATTCAGATTTACCTGTGGTGTGTATAAGCAATCCCCTTGGACTTGATTTGTTATCACACTGTATTGTCCTCACTATTCTGTATTAACCATGGAAAAGTTCAATTGAGTGTCAACCTGATTTCTCTGTCTATTTCCCATGGCTGTTTCTTTGATATAATATCAAATATGGTATTCAGCTATACACAAACGCTAATTTAAATCTGGGTATTCTAATGGTTCATTATTTGTCATTATCGGCCTTATACCAGCTGTGAAGTTTATGTGTATGTGTGTGTGTGTGTGTGTGTGTGTGTCTCAGAGGTGTGTTTTTGTGTGTGTTTGACTCGGAGGTGTGTGTGTGTCTCGGAGGTGTGTGTGTGTGTGTGAATATAGAGGATGAGTATCCTTTTCAAGTGGAGGAACAGCGAGGAAACAGCATTGGCCTCAGGGTGATGTCTAGACAGTAACGAGCTCACAGCCCTAGCTCTGCCTCCACTTCACCCACACACACAGGAAGAGTGGGCCATGAGAGAGACAGAGTGTAATTATTACCACAATCAATGGGCAGAGCGACTCTCTGTGTGTGTGTGTGTGTGTGTGTGTGTGTGTGTGTGTGTGTGTGTGTGTGTGTGTGTGTGTGTGTGTGTGTGTGTGTGTGTGTGTGTGTGTGTGTGTGTGTGTGTGTGTGTGTGTGTGAATGCGTGTGTGAATGCGTGCAAGCCATGTATCAATACTATGTGAACCTTGCTCTGAACATCCTAGCTTTTTTTTATTTGGCAACTGATCACAGCATTCACTTCAGCATTCTATCAATATCAAAATGACCCTTGACCTTGACAATACCTTTGAAGTACTTCACATTATACAAATGATGTCTAGAGACATAATTCCAGATGCTTTTAGTTGATGTTGCCCTGAGCGAATGGTAAATCTCTGATCTAAGGCTAATTGATCCAATCAACAAACAAGCTACAGCACGATAAAGATTCACATGTTTATAATCACACTTATAAAATCTCCCTTAATCTAAAAACAAGGTGAAGACTGTAGTATGAATCACATTATTTTATGTTTTATTTATGATCAAATTAAATAAGGTTTAAATCTGCAGCTTTGTTAGGGCACTAATTAAATGAAGTTGGAATGCTTAAAAACTACAACAACAAATAACTCCCCAAAGGGGTAAACTGTAAAACAACATGGCCACCTATAGCCACCATACTCTAGCCTAGTCTACTCTGTTCTTTCTCTGTCTGTCACTTGAAGAATTCTGCAGAGCTGCAGCTTCAGCTGGCTAGGTGTCACCACTCGGCAAATGAGCCAAGGAAAATAGGCATTAGCGCTGTCACCGACCCTCGGAGAGCTGGACAGATACGTTCTGATCTCAACACAGTTCTTAAATAGACATCAAGAGCATTATTGACCAGAGAGGGCAGGAAAGGAAGAAGACGAGAGGAGAGGGGGGGGGGTGACGGGGAAGGATGTGGAAAATGGTTGAGGGGTGCTCCGAGCGATATAGCCAATCACCTAATAGGAGGAGACATTGTCAGGGCCAGATAGAGACAGGGACCAGAATGGCAGAGATGGGGACAGAGATACTGGTGCCATATTAGTGCCAAGCATATTCCAACATCAGCCTCCATTCTAACCAAAACTGACATACCACCACTGTCTAAGTCTGTCTTCAAAGTGGCCCCACTAACACACACACTCGCACACACATAGTTAGACACACACACACACACCCTTCCCCTGATGTCAGTGCAGCAGTCTCCCTTCCAGCAGTAGTGAGTGTGGGTTGTGTCAGGCTAGAGAGCCATGCAGCACACCGGTCTGGGGACAAGCTCAGTCAATCTAAATCTGGACTTTGTAGCGGAGCCACTCTCATTCCCCTACTTGAGGTGATCCAAACACTTTAGTGTGAGGAACTGTCACCTCCGATAAAATCCCAGACCAGAGCTCCATGCCTGCCTGCTCCCCGGGGGGTAACTCTGGCAGCAAGGGGAAATTAATTCCAGCTGCAGACTCTTTGCCTGGGGATACAGGTGCCATGGCGGGAGACTTGAGCACCACACCACACAATTCACACTGTCTCAGCACTGTGATCAGAGGAGTGCTGAGTCCTTCACAGATTACCTTGTGAGAGATACAGACCTTTAGATGTTACCTACATAAACAAAGGGTTGGAGCTAGGGCCCTTCAGATATATAGGATGCAGGTAACCCTTCACAGGTTACCTACAGAGAACTGACAGTTCACTAAGAAAAATATATATATATTAGTTTTGACCAGGTCAGGATCAAACAAATTAGCTACTCCCAAATTAGGAGTTGAATTAGGGCAACAGTACGCAAACTGATGACAGAACGAAAAACTCTAGGGGGCTCAATATGATTGGACGATAACCCGTTTCCAGTTTCCCTGGCACCAATCACAGGTACGTCTCTGATTCTCCCAGTGCTTTACACAGAGACATGTGGGCAGGCCAGAGGAGCCAGATGATAGACAGAGTGATGAGAAAACAAAGAGATGTCTGAGAGTCTGCTTTCCTGGACAATGGAGGCAGCAGGGTGTGTGTGTGTGTGTACATGTGTTTGTGTTCAGTATAACTTGAGAGACAGAGAGAGAGCGAGACAAAATGAGAATGTGACAGAGAATGAGAGACAGTGATAGGTGGAAGCCTAGCAGTTAGAGAGACAAGCCAACAACTGGAGGATTGCCAGTTCGAATCCCAGGTTTGACAGGAATAATCTAGCGGGAAGTAAGCTGGCAACCAGAGGGTTGCTGGTATCAAATCCTAGATGCCATTGCCTGCCATTGTGCCCTTGACCAAGGCACTCCCCCCATAACAACAGCTCCTGACGCCCAGTGTGGCAGCCCTCACACCTCTCCAGAAAACCCTTAATGTGTATGTCCTGTATATGTTTGTCTTTCAGAGGGGTTAAAGGCTGAAGTAAAATTGATGTTGGAAGTTGTGTGTAATTCACTAACAAAGTGATCTTAAACTTAAAGTAAAGCCTTACTCCTTATGAAACCTCCTTTTTATTTTATTTCACCTTTATTTAACCAGGTAGGCTAGTTGAGAACAAGTTCTCATTTACAACTGCGACCTGGCCAAGATAAAGCAAAGCAGTGCGACACAAACAACAACACAGAGTTGCACATGGAATAAACAAAACATAGTCAATAATACAGTAGAACAAACGAAAAAAAAAGTATATATACAGTGAGTGCAAATGAGGTAAGATAAGGGAGTTAAGGCAATAAATAGACCATGGTGGCGAAGTAATTACAATATAGCAATTAAACACTGGAATGGTACATGTGCAGAAGATGAATGTGCAAGTAGAGAAACTGGGGTGCAAAGAAGCAAGATAAATAAATAAATACAGTATGGGGATGAGGTAGGTAGATAGATGGGCTGTTTACAGATGGGCTATGTACAGGTGCAGTGATCTGTGAGCTGCTCTGACAGCTGGTGCTTAAAGCTAGTGAGGGAGATATGATTCTCCAGCTTCAGAGATTATTGCAGTACATTCCAGTCATTGGCAGCAGAGAACTGGAAGGAAAGGAATTGGCTTTGGGGGTGACCAGTGAGATATACCCACTGGAGCGTGTGCTACGAGTGGGTGCTGCTATGGTGACCAGTGAGCTGAGATAAGGCGGGGCTTTACTTAGCAGAGACTTGTAGATAACCTGTAGCCAGTGGGTTTGGCGACGAGTATGAAGCGAGGGACAACCAACGGGAGTGTACAGGTCGCAATGGTGGGTAGTGAATGGGGCTTTGGTGACAAAACGGATGGCACTGTGATAGACTGCATCCAGTTTGTTGAGGCTATTTTATAGATGACATCGCCGAAGTCGAGGATCGGTAGGATGGTCAGTTTTACGAGGGTATGTTTGGCACCATGAGTGAAGGATGTTGTGTTGAGATATAGGAAGCCAATTCTAGATATAATTTTGGATTGAGGATGCTTAATGTGTGTCTGGAAGGAGAGTTTACAGTCTAACCAGACACCTAGGTATTTGTAGTTGTCCACGTATTCTAAGTCAGAGCTGTCCAGAGTAGTGATGATGGACGGGCGAGCAGGTGCGGGCAGTGATCGGTTGAATAGCATGCATTTAGTTTTACATGCGTTTAAGGGCAGTTGGAGGCCACGGAAGGAGAGTTGTATGGCATTGAAGCTTGTCTGGAGATTAGTTAACACAGTGTCCAAAAAGGGGCCAGAAGTATACAGAATGGTGTCGTCTGCGTAGAGGTGGATCAGAGAATCACCAGCAGCAAGAGCAACATCAATGATGTATACAGAGAAGAGAGTCGGCCCGAGGATGGAACCCTGTGGCACCCCCATAGAGACCGCCAGAGGTCCGAACAACAGGCCCTCAGATTTGACACACTGAACTCTATCAGAGAAATAGTTGGTAAACCAGGCGAGGCAATCGTTTGCGAAACCAAGGCTGTCAAGTCTGCCAATAAGAATGTGGTGATTGACAGAGTCGAAAGCCTTGGCCAGGGCGATGAATACGGCTGCACATTAATGTCTCTTATCGATGGCGGTTATGATGTCGTTAAGGACTTTGAGCATGGCTGAGGTGCACCCATGACCAGCTCTGAAACCAGATTGCATAGCGGAGAAGGTGTGGTGGGATTCGAAATGGTCGGTAATCTATTTGTTAACTTGGCTTTCGAAGACCGTAGAAAAACAGGGTCGGATAGATATAGGTCTGTAGCAGTTTGGGTCTAGAGTGTCACCCCCTTTGAAGAGGGGGAAGACCGCGGCAGCTTTCCAATCTTTGGGAATCTCAGACGATACAAAAGAGAGGTTGAACAGGCTAGTAATAGGGCTTGCAACAATTACGACAGATAATTTTAGAAAGAGAGGGTCCAGATTGTCTAGCCCTGCTGATTTGAAGGGGTCCAGATTTTGCAGCTCTTTCAGAACATCAGCTATCTGGATTTGGGTAAAGGAGAAATGGTGGGGGCTTTGGCGGGTTGCTGTGCAGGGTGCCGGGCAGTTGACCGGGGTAGGGGTAGCCAGGTGGAAAGCATGGCCAGCCGTAGAGAAATGCTTATTGAAATTCTCAATTATAGTGGATTTATCGGTTGTAACAGTGTTTCCTAGCCTCAGAGCAGTGGGCAGATGGGAGGAGGTGCTCTTATTCTCCATGGACTTTACAGTGTCCCAGAACGTTTTTGAGTTAGTTCTACAGGATGTAAATTTCTGTTTGAAAAAGCTAGCCTTAACTGCTCGTGTATATTTGTTCCTAACTTCCCTGAAAAGTTGCATATCACAGGGGCTATTCGATGCTAATGCAGAACGCCACAGGATGTTTTTGTGCTGGTCAAGGGCAGACAGGTCTGGAGTGAACCAAGGACTATATCTATTCCTAGTTCTACATTTTTTGAATGGGGCATGCTTATTTAAGATGGTGAGGAAGGCACTTTTAAAGAATAGCCAGGCATCATCTAATGACGGGATGAGGTCAATGTCATTCCAGGATACTCCGGCCAGATCAATAAGAAAGGCCTGCTCGCAGAAGTGTTTTAGGGAGCGTTTGACAGTGATGAGGGGTGGTTGTTTGGTCGCAGACCCATTACGGATGCAGGCAAAGAGGCAGTGATCGCTGAGATCTTGATTGAAAACAGCAGAGGTGTATTTGGAGGGCGAGTTAGTTAGGATGACATCTATGAGGGTGCCCGTGTTTACGGATTTGGAGTTGTACCTGGTAGGTCATTGATAATTTGTATGAGATTGGGGGCATCAAGCTTGGATTGTAGGATGGCCGGGGTGTTAAGCATGTCCCAGTTTAGGTCACCTAGTAGCACGAGCTCAGAAGATAGATGGGGGGCAATTAATTCACATATGGTATTGAGGGCACAGCTGGGGACAGAGGGAGGTCTATAGCAAGCGGCAACAGTGAGAGACTTGTTTCTGGAAAGGTTCATTTTTAGAAGTAGAAGCTCAAATTGTTTGGGGACAGACTTGGATAGTAATACAGAACTCTGCAGGCTATCTTTGCAGTAGATTGCAACACCGCTCCCTTTGGCAGTTCTATCTTGTCGGAAAATATTATAGTTAGCGATGGAGATTTCAGGGTTTTTGGTGGTTTTCCTAAACCAGGATTCAGACACGGCTAAGACATCCGGGTTGGCAGAGTGTGGTAAAGCAGTGAATAAAACAAACTTAGGGTGTAGGCTTCTAATGTTAACAGGCATGAAACCAAGGCTTTTACGGTTACAGAAGTCAACAAATGAGAGCTAAAGGTTAGCTGATGACCGCTAGCAATGGTTTGCTAACTGATAGCTGATAGGTAGTTAGCCGGCTAGCTTCAGTTGAGGAATTCCAGATCCGAAGTAAATAGAAATACTTCAGAAAAAAGCAGGTCTGTGGCGAGTTGCAGGAGAGTATTTAGAAGTTGAGGTTTAGGAAAATGTTTTTATTTGATTTATTTTACCCCCCTTTTCGTGGTATCCAATTGTTAGTAGCTACTATCTTGTCTCATCGCTGCAACTCCCGCACGGGCTCGGGAGAGACGAAGGTTGAAAGTCATGCGTCCTCCGATACACAACCCAACCAAGCCGCACTGCTTCTTAACACAGCGTGCATCCAACCCGGAAGCCAGCCGCACCAATGTGTCGGAGGGTACACCGTGCATCTGGCAACCTTGGTTAGCGCGCACTGCGCCCGGCCTGCCACGGGAGTCGCTGGTGCGCGATGAGACAAGGATATCCCTACCGGCCAAACCCTCCCTAACCCGGACGACGCTATGCCAATTGTGCGTCGGCCCACGGACCTCCCGGTCGAGGCCGGTTACGACAGAGCCTGGGCGCGAACCCAGAGTCTCTGATCGCAGTACAGCGCCCTTAACCACTGCGCCAGGAAAATATTTTAAAGAGATATGCGAAGAAAAAGATCAAAAGACATCAAAACTATGGAATAAGACATATGGAATCATGTAGTAACCAAAAAAGGATAAAAACAATTCAAAATATTTTTCATATTTGAGATTATTCAAAGTAGCCACCCTTTGCGTTGATGACAGCTTTGCACACTCTTGGCATTCTCTCAACCAGCTTCATGAGGTAGTCACCTCGAATGCATTTCAATTAACAGGTGTGCCTTGTTAAAAGTTAATTTGTTGAATTTATGTCCTTCTTAATGCATTTGAGCCAATCAGTTGTGTTGTGACAAGGTAGGGGTGGTATACAGAAGATAGCCTTATTTGGTAAAAGACCAAGTCCATATTATGGCAAGAACAGCTCAAATAATCAATTTAAAGTTTTATTAAGTTCTTGTTTTTCAATCAACCAACAAACCAAACCACATTCCACATTCACAGATGTGACAGGCTTTAAAAAAATAAAAAGTCAAAAAATAATAATACATTTGAAAAAATAAGAATACAATTAAAATGAATGATAAAGTCAAATAAAAGCATTTATTTTTCTTAATCTATATATTTTCCTTGGTACATATATATATATATATACATACATACATATATACATACATACATACATACATACATACATACATATGTACATACATACACACATATACATACACACACACACATACGCACACGTACTTAAAAACTAAATTAAAATAAAAACACACAAAAAAAAACATATACCACTTGCAGCAGCACTATCAAGGTTCTTATCAGCTATTTCAAGCATTCGCTGAGACGACGGCATCATTACTTTAAGACATGAACGTCAGTTAATACAGAAAATTTCAAGAACTTTAAAAGTTTCTTCAAGGCACACTTAACCAGCATGGCTACCACAGCATTCTGCAGCAATATGCCATCCCATCTGGTTTGCGCTTAGTGGGACTATCATTTGTTTTCAACAGGACAATGACCCAAAACACACCTCCAGGCTGTGTAAGGGTGATGGAGTGCTGCATCAGATGACCTGACCTCCACAGTTACCCAACCTCAACCCAATTGAGATGGTTTGGGATCTGTTGGACCGCAGAGTGAAGGAAAAGCAGCCAGCAAGTGCTCAACATATGTGGGAACTCCTTCAGGACTGTTGGAAAAGCATTCCAGGTGACTACTTCCTGAAGCTGATTGAGAGAATGCCAAGAGTGTGCAAAGCTGTCATCAAGGCAAAGGGTGGCTACTTTGAAAAATCTAAATATGAAATATATTTTGATTTGTTTTTTTGGTAACTACATGATTCCATATGTGTTATTTCATAGTTTTGATGTTTTCACTATTATTCTGACTGACTGACAGACAGACAGACAGACAGACAGACAGACAGACAGACAGACAGACAGACAGACAGACAGACAGACAGACAGACAGACAGACAGACAGACAGACAGACAGACAGACAGACAGACAGACAGACAGAGATGTAGAAATCCCTGAGAACAGCGAGCAGCCTTTAAAGTGACAGATTAGAACAGTGCTGTGGAAAGCTAATGTTTCCATCATGGATCCTCTGGCAGACGAACAGTCAGGCCGTTGTTCTACACAGTAGGTTACTCACAACCTGCACCTTGTTGCGCTTCTTAAAGTGAAGTATTGTATCTCTATTATTCTTAAAGGGAAGTACAGTATCTATATTCTTCTTAAAAGAGGACTAAAGTATCTATATTCTTCTTAAAAGAGGACTAAAGTATCTATATCTTTAAAGGGGAATAAAGTGAATCAAGTAATACACAACCAACAACTGCATACACAGAAATCACTCTGACACAAAACATATAACAAACCTTGAAATGAAGTTACAACCGCGGCACATAGGAAGGAGGGGTTTAGGAAGTCAGTTAGGGGATTGAAGAATCCCTGCAGCCAAAGCTAGTGAGACCTACTGCTTAACAAAGACCTCTAGGAAAAACAACAAATTAATCAACAGAGAGAGACAGAGAGAGAGCTGGAGTGGGTTTAATGATTACTCCCTGCATACAATCAGCTCCGCTCTTTTCAAGGGCCATCAATACGTCAAGGAAAGACGTATCTGTAGCTCTTAACATCAAGGTTATCTATTGTCCAAGAGGCACCTCTCTCCTCTCCCCTCTATTTTCCTCTCTACCTCTCCTGACCTTCTATCTGTCTCTCCTCCTTCTCCTCTCTTTCTCTCCCCTTTCTCTCTCACGCCATCCCTCCAGCCAACCATCCAACATTTTCATCAGCGCCACAATCCATCAGACATAATAATACTGTTGAGAAAAAATAAATTAACAACGCAATTCAACTCTCCGTAATATCTCAAAGAGCTGAAATAATATGGAAGGGAGAAGACAAAGGGTCTGGAGGCAGGCATCCATAACGCTGTGGAAGAGAGTGAGTTATGGGGTTTGGGCACGGCCTCGTACGGCCTATTATAGTGGACACTATCCATCTCCCACTGTTTGTTTATCAGGCCAGCACAACATCATGTGATGGAGTCACTACTATGACAGACTGTATGGAGGTTTATGAGGATATTTGCCCCTGTGTCTCACAAACACGAATTACAGGTTGTATGAATCAAGCATCTCAGAGTCATGTCGTTCTGCCCCTGAACAGGCAGTTAACCCACTGTTCCTAGGCCGTCATTGAAAATAAGAATTTGATCTTAACTGACTTGCCTAGTTAAATAAAGGTTAAAAATAAATAAATAAATAAAAATGTAAAAGTAAGATTATATGCACAAGGGTAACCTAACCCTAGACCAATAGTCTTTCTCTGAGCCACTTGCATACACTCATCACCAAATGTATTTAAAAAACAATTAAATTAACCTTTATTTAACTAGGCAAGTCAGTTAAGAACATAATTCTTATTTACAACAATGGCCTAGGAACAGTGGGTTAACTGCCTTGTTCAGGGGCAGAACCACAGATTTGATTTGTACCTTTTCACTAGGCTACCTGCCGCCCCCAAATGGACAGCTAACCACATCGTGTTGACTGGTTAACACATAAATCTACTTTATTGGTGAGGAAATGGAACATCAAAATCAAAACAAATCAAACTTTATTTGTCACATGCGCCGAGGTCGAGGTAATTTGTACATGTAGGTTGGGGTAAAGTGGCTATGCAAATATAATAAACAGTGAGTAGCAGCAGTGTACATGTAGGTTGGGGTAAAGTGGCTATGCAAATATAATAAACAGTGAGTAGCAGCAGTGTACATGTAGGTTGGGGTAAAGTGGCTATGCAAATATAATAAACAGTGAGTAGCAGCAGTCTACAAAACATATGGTCAAATATAATCAGTGTACGTTGGTGGTAGATCTCCAATCATGTGTATGTCCATATATATATAGTGACGACAGCTGCTAGATATGCATGCATAAACCATTTTAAAAGAAGAACATTAAACAGTAGCATCTAGAAAATAGGCATACTAGGAAAAAGGGTATAAAGGAAGAGAAGAGTAAAGGCCATATTTACTAGGTGATTAGTATGTGTACTTTACTACCTGTAAAGCAATACTCTGCATGTCTGGAACTCTGCGGATAGAGGTATTTTAAAATGAAAAGCTTAGCCAACAAGTAAGGCTAAATATCCACAAAACAGCTAGAGAGAGAGAATTTATTAAACCTCGACCCTGGATTATGTCTGTTTTTAAATCAAACAAGAGAAGTATGTCTGTGCATGTATGCATGGCTGTGTGCGTAAGTGTAGTGGGTCACAGATCAACTGGCCAGATCCCATGTGCTAGTCTAGTGTTGTCTAGTGTTGTTTGGATTGAGCCGTAAGCAAACCACAAACTGCTTACAGCTCCTGAAACAAACACATGTTGGATCCCAGGCATAGTCTGGGTAAGACTACAGATCTACTTATGATCAGACCTCTCCATGATCAGACCTCTCCGCGATCAGACCTCTCTGCGATCAGACCTCTCTGCGATCAGACCTCTCCATAATCAGACTTCTCCATGATCAGACCTCTCCATGATCAGACCTCTCCGCGATCAGACCTCTCCGCGATCAGACCTCTCCGCGATCAGACCTCTCTGCGATCAGACCTCTCCTCGATCAGACCTCTCCGCGATCAGACCTCTCCGCGATCAGACCTCTCCGTGATCAGACCTCTCCATGATCAGACCTCTCCGCGATCAGACCTCTCTGCGATCAGACCTCTCCATAATCAGACCTCTCCATAATCAGACTTCTCCATGATCAGACCTCTCCACGATCAAACCTCTCCACGATCAGACCTCTCCATAATCAGACCTCTCCATAATCAGACTTCTCCACGATCAGACCTCTCCGCGATCAGACCTCTCCATAATCAGACTTCTCCATGATCAGACCTCTCCATGATCAGACCTCTCCATGATCAGACCTCTCCGCGATCAGACCTCTCCGCGATCAGACCTCTCCGCGATCAGACCTCTCTGCGATCAGACCTCTCCTCGATCAGACCTCTCCGCGATCAGACCTCTCCGCGATCAGACCTCTCCGTGATCAGACCTCTCCGTGATCAGACCTCTCCATGATCAGACCTCTCCGCGATCAGACCTCTCTGCGATCAGACCTCTCCATAATCAGACCTCTCCATAATCAGACTTCTCCACGATCAGACCTCTCCACGATCAAACCTCTCCACGATCAGACCTCTCCATAATCAGACCTCTCCATAATCAGACTTCTCCACGATCAGACCTCTCCGCGATCAGACCTCTCCATAATCAGACTTCTCCATGATCAGACCTCTCCACGATCAAACCTCTCCACGATCAGACCTCTCCATAATCAGACTTCTCCATAATCAGACCTCTCCATGATCAGACCTCTCCGCGATCAGACCTCTCCGCGATCAGACCTCTCTGCGATCAGACCTCTCCATAATCAGACTTCTCCATGATCAGACCTCTCCACGAGCAGACCTCTCCACGAGCAGATCTCTCCATAATCAGACCTCTCCATAATCAGACCTCTCCATGATCAGACCTCTCCATGATCAGACCTCTCCATAATCAGACCTCTCCATAATCAGACCTCTCCATAATCAGACCTCTCCATGATCAGACCTCTCCGCGATCAGACCTCTCCGCGATCAGACCTCTCTGCGATCAGACCTCTCTGCGATCAGACCTCTCCATAATCAGACCTCTCCATAATCAGACTTCTCCATGATCAGACCTCTCCACGATCAAACCTCTCCACGATCAGACCTCTCCATAATCAGACCTCTCCATAATCAGACCTCTCCACGATCAGACCTCTCCACGATCAGACCTCTCCACGATCAGACCTCTCCACGATCAGACCTCTCCACGATCAGACCTCTCCATAATCAGACCTCTCCATGATCAGACCTCTCCATGATCAGACCTCTCCATGATCAGACCTCTCGTATTAATAGAGAATATTATATACGCTGAAGGGTCACTGGTTGAAATGGAATAAACCTTTAAACCATTCTCATAAATATAGATTTTAGCTACCAATATACAAGACATAGAAAAGTAATAAAGAATATAACTAACCCCATAGAGGTGCATATATTACTAGTATATATTTAATTTTGTACTCAACCCTGCCTATTAGTCCAGTGCAGATGTTTTTATCTCAATATTAAATCATTTCTGAGCAACAATTAAGTACCTTACTGGGATTGTTTTACATCAAAAATGGTAAAAAGAAAAGAAAAGAAAGCTTATTAGCAAAGCATTTTGGGACTGTCTGGGACTGTCTGGGGAGGGGAAAACTGAAAACTAGCTGTTATTGGCTGAGAGGTTTGGAACTGTCTTTCATAACTAATTTACCACATGGTGATGTCACCAGGCAGGCCAAAACTCCATCCCACCAAAACAGGCTGAACTTTCAGGTGGTCTTTTCAAACAGCTCAACACTAAAAGGCCATCATCATTTTCACAACTTCACAGTATTATTCCAACCTCAATATAGGGCAAATGTATACAAAACAAAGGTACAACATATTTTAGACTGCACTGGTCCTTTAACAGTGACGGTGGGATCCATCTCTCAGCAGGCCTCAGAGGGAAAGCCCAGCATATACCTTAACTTACACAGTTAAACTGACATTTGTCCTCTTCCAATAACAAATATTTAGTCCATTAAACATAAACACCTGTCATCATGATGTTTCCCATTCCTTTCCCTCCTCCTCCTCTTTATCCCTGTTTATTGCAGCAGCTGCGTGTTCTCAACTTCAGTGTATTGATTAAACTTGTAAAAGGCTGCCATTTAACCCAGGGAAGGACATCAGGAAGATGAATTTGCGTCAACGTTCATCTGTTTGCTTTTCAATAGCCATTAATACTCTTCACATTCACACGGTCTGTCAGGGAAAAGCACCCTAGTTTTTATCAAGGCAGAGGCTAGGGAGCAGGGAGGGAGGAAGGGAGGGAAGAGAGAGGGGGGAGTGAGAGAGGGAGAAGGAGCGAGAGAGGGATTGAGTGAGGGGGAAAGGCAGGGCAAACTGCATACAAAACAGACCTAGAGGAAATGCTTGAGTTCTACAAGGCCTAAAGTATACGATGAACCTACAGCACACCATGAACATACAGTACAGTACACCATGAACCAACAGTACACCATGAACCTACAGAACACCATGAACCTACAGTACACCATGAACCTACAGAACACCATGAACCTACAGAACACCATGAACCTACAGTACACCATGAACCTACAGAACACCATGAACCTACAGTACACCATGAACCTACAGAACACCATGAACCTACAGAACACCATGAACCATACAGTACACCATGAACCTACAGAACACCAT
Organism: Oncorhynchus nerka; assembly: GCF_034236695.1. Lineage (NCBI taxonomy): Eukaryota > Metazoa > Chordata > Actinopteri > Salmoniformes > Salmonidae > Oncorhynchus > Oncorhynchus nerka. The sequence continues at coordinate 18,179,565 of NC_088405.1, forward strand.
GAACCTACAGAACACCATGAACCTGAACCTACAGAACACCATGAACCTACAGAACACCATGAACCTACAGAACACCATGAACCTACACCATGAACCTACAGTACACCATGAACCTACAGAACACCATGAACCTACAGAACACCATGAACCTACAGTACACCATGAACCTACAGAACACCATGAACCTACAGAACACCATGAACCTACAGAACACCATGAACCTACAGTACACCATGAACCTACAGAACACCATGAACCTACAGTACAGTACACCATGCACCTACAGTACAGTACACCATGAACCTACAGAACACCATGAACCTACAGTACACCATGAACCTACAGAACACCATGAACCTACAGTACAGTACACCATGAACCTACAGTACACCATGAACCTACAGAACACCATGAACCTACAGTACACCATGAACCTACAGAACACCATGAACCTACAGAACACCATGAACCTACAGTACACCATGAACCTACAGAACACCATGAACCTACAGAACACCATGGACCTACAGTACACCATGAATCTACAGAACACCATGAACCTACAGAACACCATGAACCTACAGTACACCATGAACATACAGAACACCATGAACCTACAGTACACCATGAACCTACAGAACACCATGAACCTACAGAACACCATGAACCTACACAGAACTACAGTAGAACATGAACCTACAGAACACCATGAATACACCATGAACCAACAGTACACCATGAACCTACAGAACACCATGAACCTACCTACACCATGCACAACCTACAGTACACCATGAACCTACAACACCATGAACCTACAGAACACCATGAACCTACAGTACACCATGAACCTACAGTACAGTACACCATGAACCTACAGTACACCATGAACCTACAGAACACCATGAACCTACAGTACAGTACACCATGAACCTACAGAACACCATGAACCTACAGTACACCATGAACCTACAGAACACCATGAACCTACAGTACAGTACACCATGAACCTACAGTACACCATGAACCTACAGAACACCATGAACCTACAGTACACCATGAACCTACAGAACACCATGAACCTACAGTACAGTACACCATGAACCTACAGTACACCATGAACCTACAGAACACCATGAACCTACAGAACACCATGAACCTACAGAACACCATGAACCTACAGTACACCATGAACCTACAGTACACCATGAACCTACAGTACACCATGAACCTACAGAACACCATGAACCTACAGTACACCATGAACCTACAGAACACCATGAACCTACAGAACACCATGAACCTACAGAACACCATGAACCTACAGTACACCATGAACCTACAGTACACCATGAACCTACAGAACACCATGAACCTACAGAACACCATGAACCTACAGTACACCATGAATGAACCTACAGTACACCATGAACCTGAACCTACAGAACCTACAGTACACCATGAACCTACAGAACACCATGAACACCATGAACCTACAGAACACCATGAACCTACAGTACACCATGGACCTACAGTACACCATGAACCTACAGAACACCATGAACCTACAGACACCATGAACCTACAGAACACCATGAACCTACAGTACACCATGAACCTACAGAACACCATGAACCTACAGTACACCATGAACCTACAGAACACCATGAACCTACAGTACACCATGAACCTACAGTACACCATGAACCTACAGTACACCATGAACCTACAGAACACCATGAACCTACAGTACACCATGAACCTACAGTACACCATGAACCTACAGAACACCATGAACCTACAGAACACCATGAACCTACAGTACAGTACACCATGAACCTACTACACATGAACCTACAGAACACCATACACACCATGAACCTACAGTACACCATGAACCTACAGTACACCATGAACCTACAGAACACCATGAACCTACAGAACACCATGAACCTACAGTACACCATGAATACAGAACAGTACAACCTACAGTACACCATGAACCTGACACCTACAGTACACCATGAACCTACAGAACACCATGAACCTACAGAACACCATGAACCTACAGTAGACCATGAACCTACAGAACACCATGAACCTACAGTACACCATGAACCTACAGTACACCATGAACCTACAGAACACCATGAACCTACAGTACACCATGAACACCATGAACACCATGAACCTACAGTACACCATGAACCTACAGTACACCATGAACCTACAGAACACCATGAACCTACAGTACAGTACATGAACCTACAGTACACCATGAACCTACAGAACACCATGAACCTACAGAACACCAGTACAGTACACCATGAACCTACAGTACACCATGAACCTACAGTACACCATGAACCTACAGAACACCATGAACCTACAGTACACCATGAACCTACAGTACACCATGAATACAGTACAACCAGTACAGCATGAACCTACAGAACACCATGAACCTACAGAACACCATGAACCTACAGTACACCATGAACCTACAGAACACCATGAACCTACAGTACACCATGAACCTACAGAACACCATGAACCTACAGAACACCATGAACCTACAGTACACCATGAACCTACAGAACACCATGAACCTACAGTACAGTACACCATGCACCTACAGTACAGTACACCATGAACCTACAGAACACCATGAACCTACAGACACCATGAACCTACAGAACACCATGAACCTACAGACACACTACATACACCATGAACCTACAGAACACCATGAACCTACAGTACACCATGAACCTACAGTACACCATGAACCTACAGAACACCATGAACCTACAGTACACCATGAACCTACAGTACACCATGAACCTACAGAACACCATGAACCTACAGTACACCATGAACCTACAGTACACCATGAACCATGAACCTACAGTACACCATGAACCTACAGTACACCATGAACCTACAGAACACCATGAACCTACAGAACCCAGAACCTACAGTACACCATGAACCTACAGTACACCATGAACCTACAGAACACCATGAACCTACAGTACACCATGAACCTACAGAACACCATGAACCTACAGAACACCATGAACCTACAGTACACCATGAACCTACAGTACACCATGAACCTACAGAACACCATGAACCTACAGAACACCATGAACCTACAGTACACCATGAACCTACAGAACAGTACACCACGAGTCTACAGTACACCATGAACCTACAGAACACCATGAACCTACAGAACACCATGAACCTACAGTACACCATGAACCTACAGAACACCATGAACCTACAGTACAGTACACCATGAACCTACATGAACCTACAGAACACCATGAACCTACAGAACACCATGAACTACAGTACACCATACACCATGAACCTACAGAACACCATGAACCTACAGTACACCATGAACCTACAGTACACCATGAACCTACAGTACACCATGAACCTACAGTACACCATGAACCTACAGTACACCATGAACCTACAGTACACCATGAACCTACAGAACACCATGAACCTACAGTACACCATGAACCTACAGAACACCATGAACCTACAGAACACCATGAACCTACAGTACACCATGAACCTACAGAACACCATGAACCTACAGAACACCATGAACCTACAGAACACCATGAACCTACAGTACACCATGAACCTACAGAACACCATGAACCTACAGTACACCATGAACCTACAGAACACCAGTACAGAACACCATGAACTACAGAACACCATGAACCTACAGAACACCATGAACCTACAGAACCTACAGAACACCATGAACCTACAGTACACATGAACCATGACACCATGAACCTACAGTACACCATGAACCTACAGAACACCATGAACCTACAGTACACCATGAACCTACAGAACACAGTACAGTACACCATGAACCTACAGAACACCATGAACCTACAGTACACCATGAACCTACAGAACACCATGGACCTACAGAACACCATGAACCTACAGTACACCATGAGTCTACAGTACACCATGAACCTACAGAACACCATGAACCTACAGTACACCATGAACCTACAGAACACCATGAACCTACCATGAACCTACAGAACACCATGAACCTACAGAACACCATGAACCTACAGTACACCATGAACCTACAGTACACCATGAACCTACAGAACACCATGAACCTACAGTACAGAACACCAGTACACCATGAACCTACAGTACACCATGAACCTACAGAACACCATGAACCTACAGTACACCATGAACCTACACCATGAACCTACCATGAACCTACAGTACACCATGAACCTACAGTACACCATGAACCTACAGAACACCATGAACCTGACCTACAGTACACCATGTACACCATGAACCTACAGTACACCATGAACCTACAGAACACCATGAACCTACAGAACACCATGAACCTACAGTACACCATGAACCTACAGAACACCATGAACCTACAGAACACCATGAACCTACAGAACACATGAACCTACATGAACCTACAGTACACCATGAACCTACAGAACACCATGAACCTACAGAACACCATGAACCTACAGTACACCATGAACCTACAGAACACCATGAACCTACAGAACACCATGAACAAGTGAACCTACAGTACACCATGAACCTACAGTACACCATGAACCTACAGAACACCATGAACCTACAGAACACCACCTGAACCTACAGTACACCATGAACCTGAACCTACAGAACACCATGAACCTACAGAACACCATGAACCTACAGACACCATGAACCTACAGAACACCATGAACCTACAGTACACCATGAACCTACAGTACACCATGAACCTACAGAACACCATGAACCTACAGAACACCATGAACCTACAGTACACCATGAACCTACAGAACACCATGAACCTACAGAACACCATGAACCTACAGTACACCATGAACCTACAGTACACCATGAACCTACAGTACACCATGAACCTACAGAACACCATGAACCTACAGAACACCATGAACCTACAGTACACCATGAACCTACAGAACAGTACACCACGAGCCTACAGTACACCATGAACCTACAGAACAGTACACCACGAGTCTACAGTACACCATGAACCTACAGAACACCATGAACCTACAGAACACCATGAACCTACAGTACACCATGAACCTACAGAACACCATGAACCTACAGAACACCATGAACCTACAGAACACCATGAACCTACAGTACACCATGAACCTACAGTACACCATGAACCTACAGAACACCATGAACCTAACACCATGAACCTACAGTACACCATGAACCTACAGTACACCATGAACCTACTACACATGAACCTACAGTACACCATGAACCTACAGAACACCATGAACCTACAGTACACCATGAACCTACAGAACACCATGAACCTACAGTACACCATGAACTACAGAACACCATGAACCTACAGTACACCATGAACCTACAGTACACCATGAACCTACAGAACATGAACCTACAGAACACCATGAACCTACAGTACACCATGAACCTACAGAACACCATGAACCTACAGTACACCATGAACCTACAGTACACCATGAACCTACAGAACACCATGAACCTACAGTACACCATGAACCTACAGAACACCATGAACCTACAGTACACCATGAACCTACAGAACACCATGAACCTACAGTACACCATGAACCTACAGAACACCATGAACCTACAGTACACCTACATGAACCTACAGAACACCATGAACCTACAGTACACCATGAACCTACAGAACACCCATGAACCTACAGTACAGTACACACCATGAACCTACAGTACAGTACATCATGAACCTACAGTACACCATGAACCTACAGAACACCATGAACCTACAGTACACCATGAACCTACAGTACACCATGAACCTACAGAACACCATGAACCTACAGTACAGTACACCATGCACCTACAGTACAGTACACCATGAACCTACAGAACACCATGAACCTACAGTACACCATGAACCTACAGAACACCATGAACCTACAGTACACCATGAACCTACAGTACACCATGAACCTACAGTACACCATGAACCTACAGAACACCATGAACCTACAGAACACCATGAACCTACAGAACACCATGAACCTACAGAACACCATGAACCTACAGTACACCATGAACCTACAGAACACCATGAACCTACAGTACACCATGAACCTACAGTACACCATGAACCTACAGAACACCATGAACCTACAGTACACCATGAACCTACAGTACACCATGAACCTACAGAACACCATGAACCTACAGAACACCATGAACCTACAGTACAGTACACCATGAACCTACAGTACACCATGAACCTACAGAACACCATGAACCTACAGTACAGTACACCATGAACCTACAGTACACCATGAACCTACAGTACACCATGAACCTACAGAACACCATGAACCTACAGTACACCATGAACCTACAGAACACCATGAACCTACAGTACACCATGAACCTACAGAACACCATGAACCTACAGAACACCATGAACCTACAGAACACCATGAACCTACAGTACACCATGAACCTACAGAACACCATGAACCTACAGAACACCATGAACCTACAGAACACCATGAACCTACAGTACACCATGAACCTACAGAACACCATGAACCTACAGAACACCATGAACCTACAGAACACCATGAACCTACAGTACAGTACACCATGAACCTACAGTACACCATGAACCTACAGTACACCATGAACCTACAGAACACCATGAACCTACAGAACACCATGAACCTGAACAGAACACCATGAACCTACAGTACACCATGAACCTACAGAACACCATGAACCTACAGTACACCACCATGAACCTACAGAACACCATGAACCACGAGAACACCATGAACCTACAGTACACCATGAACCTACAGAACACCATGAACCTACAGAACACCATGAACCTACAGAACACCATGAACCTACAGAACACCATGAACCTACAGAACACCATGAACCTACAGTACACCATGAACCTACAGTACACCATGAACCTACAGAACACCATGAACCTACAGTACACCATGAACCTACAGTACACCATGAACCTACAGTACAGTACACCATGAACCTACAGTACACCATGAACCTACAGTACACCATGAACCTACAGAACACCATGAACCTACAGTACACCATGAACCTACAGAACACCATGAACCTACAGTACACCATGAACCTACAGTACACCATGAACCTACAGAACAGTACACTACAGTACACCATGAACTACCATGAACCTACAGAACACCATGAACCCAGTACACACCATGAAGTACACCATGAACCTGAACCTACAGTACAGTACACCATGAACCTACAGTACACCATGAACCTACACAGTACACCATGAACCTACAGAACACCATGAACCTACAGTACACCATGAACCTACAGAACACCATGAACCTACAGTACACCATGAACCTACAGTACACCATGAACCTACAGAACACCATGAACCTACAGTACACCATGAACCTACAGTACACCATGAACCTACAGTACACCATGAACCTACAGAACAGTACACCACGAGTCTACAGTACACCATGAACCTACAGAACACCATGAACCTACAGTACACCATGAACCTACAGTACACCATGAACCTACAGAACACCATGAACCTACAGTACACCATGAACCTACAGAACACCATGAACATACAGTACACCATGAACCTACAGAACACCATGAACCTACAGTACACTATGAACCTGTCAGAACACCATGAACCTACAGTACACCATGAACCTACAGAACACCATGAACCTACAGAACACCATGAACCTACAGAACACCATGAACCTACAGTACACCATGAACCTACAGTACACCATGAACCTACAGTACAGTACACCATGAACCTACAGAACACCATGAACCTACAGAAAACCATGAACCTACAGAACACCATGAACCTACAGTACACCATGAACCTACAGAACACTATGAACCTACAGTACAGTACACCATGCACCTACAGTACAGTACACCATGAACCTACAGAACACCATGAACCTACAGTACACCATGAACCTACAGAACACCATGAACCTACAGTACAGTACACCATGAACCTACAGTACACCATGAACCTACAGTACACCATGAACCTACAGAACACCATGAACCTACAGAACACCATGAACCTACAGTACACCACGAACCTACAGAACACCATGGACCTACAGAACACCATGAACCTACAATACACCATGAGTCTACAGTACACCATGAACCTACAGAACACCATGAACCTACAGTACACCATGAACCTACAGTACACCATGAACCTACAGAACACCATGAACCTACAGAACACCATGAACCTACAGAACACCATGACCTACAGTACAGTACACCATGAACCTACAGTACACCATGAACCTACAGAACACCATGAACCTACAGTACAGTACACCATGAACCTACAGTACACCATGAACCTACAGTACACCATGAACCTACAGTACAGTACACCATGAACCTACAGTACACCATGAACCTACAGAACACCATGAACCTACAGTACACCATGAACCTACAGTACACCATGAACCTACAGAACACCATGAACCTACAGAACACCATGAACCTACAGTACACCATGAACCTACAGAACACCATGAACCTACAGAACACCATGAACCTACAGAACACCATGAACCTACAGTACACCATGAACCTACAGAACACCATGAACCTACAGAACACCATGAACCTACAGTACACCATGAACCTACAGAACACCATGAACCTACAGAACACCATGAACCTACAGAACACCATGAACCTACAGTACACCATGAACCTACAGTACACCATGAACCTACAGTACACCATGAACCTACAGAACACCATGAACCTACAGAACACCATGAACCTACAGTACACCATGAACCTACAGAACACCATGAACCTACAGAACACCATGAACCTACAGAACACCATGAACCTACAGTACAGTACACCACGAGTCTACAGTACACCATGAACCTACAGAACAGTACACCACGAGTCTACAGTACACCATGAACCTACAGAACACCATGAACCTACAGAACACCATGAACCTACAGAACACCATGAACCTACAGAACACCATGAACCTACAGAACACCATGAACCTACAGAACACCATGAACCTACAGAACACCATGAACCTACAGAACACCATGAACACCATGAACCTACAGTACACCATGAACCTACAGTACAGTACACCATGAACCTACAGAACACCATGAACCTACAGAACACCATGAACCTACAGAACACCATGAACCTACAGAACACCATGAACCTACAGTACAGTACACCATGAACCTACAGAACACCATGAACCTACAGAACACCATGAACCTACAGTACACCATGAACCTACAGAACACCATGAACCTACAGTACACCATGAACCTACAGTACACCATGAACCTACAGAACACCATGAACCTACAGAACACCATGAACCTACAGTACACCATGAACCTACAGTACACCATGAACCTACAGTACACCATGAACCTACAGTACATCATGAACCTACAGTACACCATGAACCTACAGAACACCATGAACCTACAGAACACCATGAACCTACAGTACACCATGAGCCTAAGGTACACAGTGAATAAGTGAACATGTAAGACTATGTAGATACAATGCCTTCAGAAGTATTACAATTGATTAATTTGTCTTTTTTTATCAATGATGTACACAAAATATTCTGACATCAAAGTGGAAGAAAAATTCTAACATTTGTAAAAACATGAATGAAAAATAAAACACTAATATATCTTGATTAGAGTCAATATGTGCTAGAATCACCTTCGGCAGTGATTACAGCTGTGAGTCTTTCTGGGTAAGTCTCTGAGAGCTTTCCACATCTGGATTGTGCAATATTTGCCCATTATTCTTTTCAAAATTCTTCAATCTCTGATAAATTAGTTTTTGATTATCGCTAGACAACCATTTTCAGGTCTTGCCGTAAATTGTCAAGCAGATTTAAGTAAAAACTGTAACTCGGCCACTCAGGAACATTCTCTGTCTTCTTGGTAAGCAACTCCAGTATAAATCTTCCAGTGTCTGGTGGGAAGCAGACTGAACCAGGTTTTCCTATAGGATTTTGCCTGTGCTTAGCTCCATTCCTTTTCTTTTTATCCTGAGAAATCCTCCAGTCCTTAACGATTACAAGCAGACCCATAACATGATGCAGCCACCACTATGCTTGAAAATATGGTTATAATGGATTGACCCCAAACATAACACTGTCAATGTGCCTTTGAGCAAGGCACTTAACCCTAATTGCTCCTGTAAGTCGCTCTGGATAAGAGTTTCTGATAAATGACAACAATTTCAATGTAATGTCTATCCTTGAAAGCACATGAAAACAGTAATGAGAGACCTAATGTCCACTAATGTTCCCATGGTAACATGCCGACTACTAATCACCAGACGCAACGCGGCTAGGGTGGTGCTGTGTTTGACAGTGACTGATAGTTCTCCTCAGTACATTTCTAATTAAAAGAAAAAATAACTAGATATGGTGGATCAAACCTCTCTAACAACTGCAATTAGTGATTTGTCTGCTTTCGCTAATCGACCCGTTAATAAGAACGGTCGGTTGGTCGGCGAGTCACTCACTTAGTGAACAGAATTCAATAACAAAAGATGTGTATATTAATCACCAGAGAGTAATCACTTTGACATTGGAGGAAGGGATGATTGAATCAATGTATCTGAATACATGAAATAATAATTACCATGCAAAACAGCATGAAAGAGTGTGTAATGAACCTCATTGTCAGGTCAAACATACTCTTCCAACAGGAGAGGGTAGTACATGCTACACAGCCATGTTGGAAAGATCAACATGGGCAATATCCTCAAAACTGCTGTATATGGGTTATTTCTTCTTCATTTAGTGTTAAAGTTAGGGGTACGGTTATGTGATGTTTAAGGTGAGTTGTAGTAGTTGGTTAATAGCATTTGTGATTAGAACCCACTGTGTTTCTGTCCTTTCTAGCATGACCAAATAAAGACAACTAAGAGATTTCCAGCAGGAAGTAAAAACAGTATTCCTGAAGTTAAAAAATGTACTGTAAGACCTATTACCAACTAATGTGATTTTATTTTAATAGTGAAACTAGTGCAGTTACTACATGTCATGTTTATTCTAAAGTAAACAATGAGGACAACTGTATTATGGACTTCACGCATCAACGGGCAAAACGGCACGTACCACACTAGCTGTCATTCAGCATTTCCCTCAAATCAAAGATGGCCATCAAACATGGCCAGAAGAGCAAACGCCACAGGAGCTGTTCACAAAAGGGTGACCAATTGTCACATAGAGAAAATATGCAACGTGAAAACGTGATAATGACTACTAAAATTGACAAAATATTATGTAAAAAAAAAAAAATTGTTACCATTACTACTTTATACTGAGACCAAAAACAAAAAATAGTACTTGGGTCATTTAAAAAAAAAAAATACTAGTTTATCGAAATCAACAAACACTTTGTATGAACATCATACGTGATCAGTGAACCACCTTTCTGTCTGACTTCTGTCTGACTTCTCCCTCTCAGATCCCTGCCTGTCAGCCAGTCCACTTCATCCTACAACCACATCTCTCTCTCTGCTGGTCAGACATCAATTACCAGCTGCTGCCCTGACACCGCCTGGCCACCTCCACGGTGACATATATCAATAGTAATCTGATGTGTGGCTGGTGTTGGAAACAGTCCCCCAAGGACACATCGAGCCCTGGACCGCCGACTGGCAGCACCTGCCTCACTGATGGGGACATAAGGGGCCACGCGTCAGTTAGCTCCTTCATCCTCTCCAGACACCCATGGCCCTCCAGACACCCAACACAACACTTATTAATCCACTTCCTGGTGCTGCTAAGTTGCTGGCCTGTCTGTGCCACTGTTACCACGGCTACCACCCTAGGACCCTATCATTATTATCCTCATTTCAGCTGTGATCCTGACGCCTGGTAGGCAGCTCTCTACCTGGGGCTCCCAATACTTCCTGGCTGGCTCGCCAAACACTGATCCGACATGACACGGTGACAGAAACCATGGGAGATGGGGATAACAGGGGAGAGAGGGGGCTGGAAATAAAAGAAGAAGGGATGAGGAAGAAAGAGAGGGAGAGATGGAGAGAGGTAGAGAGAGGGAATGTTGGCATAGAAAACAGTGGAGAGAGAGGGAAATAAAAGAACAAGGGATGATGGAGAAAGAGAGAGAGAGAGAGAGAGAGGGAGAAGGTGGGTTGGAGTTGGCCAGCCAGGGCCCTTGTGGCGCAGGGTGTGCCCATCAACACGGATGAGTGTTAGCTGAGAGCAGTGTGTCACAACGATGGAGGGCTTGGATCACTCACATCAGGCCTTCATCTGACTGGAAGAGATCAATCTCCAGGCCTAATACAAAAGGACATGGTAAAATATCCTTTAACATGGGCCCTCCTCTTTGTCTCTTTCTCTTGTGTCAGTTAACCGGTAAGTAACTCTGTTTGTCACACCACTCTCTCATTTTCACCTCTCATTTCCTCTGTCCCTTGTATTCATGGTCAAAGCACGGTGTTAGGGATGTGTGATTTACTGACAATTGTATTCTACATAGCACATCGTATCTATATTGCTATATTTCATATGAGCACATCACATTATGACTTATAACAAAATATTACAATCATAAACATCTGATTTGTTTATATGGCAAAAATTCCAATTGTAATTGAACAAGAAATCCTTTGCTGAAAACCTTTTACAAAACTAATTGGTAAAGCTGCATCTTTGAAAAAAAGCTAGTTATATACTGTAAGCAGAAGTGATGTTGAATGCTGTCTGGAATCAAAGGGGAACCACACGCCACACTATGACAGGGATTGTAAAGAAGGAAAACAGCCAATGGGAAGGACAGGTGATAGTAGGGTTGTGGTGTGTATCTCCCTCCCCCTGGCCTTGCCGTACCCACACATAGCTTTACTGTTACTCTACTCCTCTTGATTTACATGACATATCCCCCCTCCGTATGCAGGGAAGAGAAGGATGGAGGGATCGAGGTATGATTAACTATCTGTCCCTCACTGACTCTCCTCTCCTCCTTACTCCCCCTCCTTCTCCCCCTACCCCTGAAATCCTCCCTCTCTCCCTACCCCTGACATTCTCCCTCTCTCCTTACATCCTCCCTCTCTCCCTACCCCTGAAATCCTCCCTCTCTCCCTACCCCTGACATCCTCCCTCTCTCCCTACCCCTGCCTGACATCCTCCTTCTCTCCCTAGCCGTTATCCTCCCTCTCTCCCCTACTCCTGACATCCTCCTTCTCTCCCTACCCCTGACATCCTCCCTCTCTCCCTACCCCTGACATCCTCCCTCTATCCCTACCCCTGACATCCTCCCTCTCTCCCTACCCCTGACATCCTCCCCTCTCCCTACCCCTGACATCCTCCCTCTCTCCCTACCCCTGACATCCCCCCTCTCCCTACCCCTGACATCCTCCCTCTCTCCCTACCCCTGACATCCTCCTCTCTCCCTACCCCTGACATCCTCCCTCTCTCCCTACCCCTGACATCCTCCCTCTCTCCCTACCCCTGACATCCTCCCTTTCTCCCTACCCCTGACATCTTCCTCTCTCCCTACATCCTCCCTCTCTTCCTACCCCTGACATCCTCCCTCTCTCCCTACCCCTGACATCTTCCCTCTCTCCCTACATTCTCCCTATCTCCCTACCCCTGACATCCTCCCTCTCTCCCTACCCCTCGACATCCTCCCTCTCTCCCCTACCCCTGACATCCTCCCTCTCTCCCCTACCCCTGACATCCTCGCTCTCTCCCTACCCCTGACATCTTCCTCTCTCCCTACATTATCCCTCTCTCCCTACCCTGACATCCTCCCTCTCTCCCTACCCCTGACATCCTCCCTCTCTCCCTACATTCTCCCTCTCTCCCTACTCCTGACATCCTCCCTCTCTTCCTACCCCTGACATCTTCCCTCTCTCCCTACATCCTCCCTCTCTCCCTACCCATGACATCCTCCCTCTCTCCCTACCCCTGACATCCACACTCTCTCCCTATATTCTCCTTCTCTCCCTACTCCTGACATCCTCCCTCTCTTCCTACCCCTGACATCCTCCCTCTCTCCCTACCCGTGACATCTTCCCTCTCTCCCTACCCCTGACATCTTCCCTCTCTCCCTACCCCTGACATCCTCCCTCTCTCCCTACCCCTGACATCATCCCTCTCTCCCTACCCCTGACATCTTCCCTCTCTCCCTACATCCTCCCTCTCTCCCTACCCCTGACATTCTCCCTCTCTCCCTACCCCTGATATCCTCCCTCTCTCCCTACATTCTCCCTCTCTCCCTACCCCTGACATCCTCCCTCTCTCCCTACCCCTGACATCACCTTACTGTCCTCAGCCCCTGACATCACCTTACTGTGCTCAGCCCCTGACATCACCTTACTGTGCTCAGCCCCTGACATCACCTTTACTGTCCTCAGCCCCTGACATCCCCTTACTGTCCTCAGCCCCTGCACATCCCCTTACTGTCCCCAGCCCCTGACATCACCTTACTGTCCTCAGCCCCTGACATCCCCTTACTGTCCTCAGCCCCTGCACATCCCCTTACTGTCCCCAGCCCCTGACATCCCCTTACTGTCCTCAGCCCCTGACATCCCCTTACTGTCCTCAGACCCTGCACATCCCCTTACTGTCCTCAGCCCCCTGCACATCCCCTTACTGTCTTCAGGCCCCTGCACATCCCATTACTGTCCTCAGCCCCTGCACATCCCCTTACTGTCCTCAGCCCCTGCACATCCCCTTACTGTCCTCAGCCCAACTGCACATCACCTTACTGTCCTCAGCCCCCTGCACATTACCTTACTGTCCTCAGCCCCTGACATCACCTTACTGTCCTCAGCCCTCTGCACATTACCTTACTGTCCTCAGCCCCCTGCACATCACCTTACTGTCCTCAGCCCCTGACATCCCCTTACTGTCCTCAACCGCTGACATCCCCTTACTGTCCTCAGCCCCTGACATCACCTTACTGTCCTCAGCCCCTGACATCACCTTACTGTCCTCAGCCCCTGCATATCCCCTTACTGTCCTCAGCCCCCTGCACATCCCCTTACTGTCTTCAGGCCCCTGCACATCCCCTTACTGTCCTCAGTCCCCTGCACATCCCCTTACTGTCCTCAGCCCTCTGCACATTACCTTACTGTCCTCAGCCCCTGACATCACCTTACTGTCCTCAGCCCCTGACATCACCTTACTGTCCTCAGCCCCTGCACATCCCCTTACTGTCCTCAGCCCCCTGCACATCCCATTACTGTCCTCAGCCCTCTGCACATTACCTTACTGTCCTCAGCCCCCTGCACATCCCCTTACTGTCCTCAGCCCCTGCACATCCCCTTACTGTCCTCAGCCCCCTGCACATCCCCTTACTGTCTTCAGGCCCCTGCACATCCCATTACTGTCATCAGCCCCTGCACATCCCCTTACTGTCCTCAGCCCCTGCACATCCCCTTACTGTCCTCAGCCCCCTGCACATTACCTTACTGTCCTCAGCCCCTGACATCACCTTACTGTCCTCAGCCCTCTGCACATTACCTTACTGTCCTCAGCCCCTGACATCACCTTACTGTCCTCAGCCCCTGACATCACCTTACTGTCCTCAGCCCCTGCACATCCCCTTACTGTCCTCAGCCCCTGCACATCCCCTTACTGTCCTCAGCCCCTGCACATCCCCTTACTGTCCTCAGCCCCCTGCACATTACCTTACTGTCCTCAGCCCCTGACATCACCTTACTGTCCTCAGACCCTGCACATCCCCTTACTGTCCTCAGCCCCCTGCACATCACCTTACTGTCCTCAGCCCCTGACATCCCCTTACTGTCCTCAACCGCTGACATCCCCTTACTGTCCTCAGCCCCTGACATCACCTTACTGTCCTCAGCCCCTGACATCACCTTACTGTCCTCAGCCCCTGCACATCCCCTTACTGTCCTCAGCCCAACTGCACATCACCTTACTGTCCTCAGCCCCCTGCACATTACCTTACTGTCCTCAGCCCCTGACATCCCCTTACTGTCCTCAACCGCTGACATCCCCTTACTGTCCTCAGCCTCTGACATCACCTTACTATCCTCAGCCCCTGACATCACCTTACTGTCCTCAGCCCCTGCATATCCCCTTACTGTCCTCAGCCCCCTGCACATCCCCTTACTGTCTTCAGGCCCCTGCACATCCCCTTACTGTCCTCAGTCCCCTGCACATCCCCTTACTGTCCTCAGCCCTCTGCACATTACCTTACTGTCCTCAGGCCCCTGACATCACCTTACTGTCCTCAGCCCCTGACATCCCCTTACTGTCCTCAGCCCCCTGCACATCCCATTACTGTCCTCAGCCCTCTGCACATTACCTTACTGTCCTCAGCCCCCTGCACATCCCCTTACTGTCCTCAGCCCCTGCACATCCCCTTACTGTCCTCAGCCCCTGACATCACCTTACTGTCCTCAGCCCCCTGCACATCCCCTTACTGTCCTCAGCCCCTGACATCACCTTACTGTCCTCAGCCCCTGACATCACCTTACTGTCCTCAGCCCCTGCACATCCCTTACTGTCCTCATTCCCTGCACATCCCCTTACTGTCCTGCCCCTGCACATTACCTTACTGTCCTCAGCCCCTCCTCATACTGTCCCCCCTGCACATCCCCTTACTGTCCTCAGCCCCTGCACAGCCCCTACTGTCCTCATCCCCATCACCTTACTGTCCTCAGCCCCTGCACATCCCCTTACTGTCCTCAGCCCCTGCACATCCCCTTACTGTCCTCAGCCCCCAGCACATCCCCTCTTACTGTCCCAGCCCCTGACATCCCCTTACTGTCCTCAGCCCCTGCACATCCCCTTACTGTCCTCAGCCCCTGACATCCCTTACTGTCCTCAGCCCCTGCACATCCCCTTACTGTCCTCAGCCCCCTGCACATCCCCTTACTGTCCTCAGCCCCTGACATCACCTTACTGTCCTCAGCCCCTGCATCACCCCCTCAGCCCCTACTGTCCTCAGCCCCTGACATCACCGTACTGTCCTCAGCCCCCTGCACATCCCCTTACTGTCTTCAGGCCCCTGCACATCCACATCCCCTCACTGTCCTCAGCCCCTGCACATCCCCTTACTGTCCTCAGTCCCCTGCACATCCCCTTACTGTCCTCAGCCCTCTGCACATTACCTTACTGTCCTCAGCCCCTGACATCACCTTACTGTCCTTAGCCCCTGACATCACCTTACTGTCCTTAGCCCCTGCACACCCCCTTACTGTCCTCAGCCCCTGCACATCCCCTTACTGTCCTCAGCCCCTGCACATCCCCTTACTGTCCTCAGCCCCCTGCACATTACCTTACTGTCCTCAGCCCCTGACATCACCTTACTGTCCTCAGCCCCTGACATCACCTTACTGTCCTCAGCCCCTGCACATCCCCTTACTGTCCTCAGCCCAACTGCACATCACCTTACTGTCCTCAGCCCCTGACATCCCCTTACTGTCCTCAGACCCTGCACATCCCCTTACTGTCCTCAGCCCCCTGCACATCACCTTACTGTCCTCAGCCCCTGACATCCCCTTACTGTCCTCAACCGCTGACATCCCCTTACTGTCCTCAGCCCCTGACATCACCTTACTGTCCTCAGCCCCTGACATCACCTTACTGTCCTCAGCCCCTGCATATCCCCTTACTGTCCTCAGCCCC
Source organism: Oncorhynchus nerka (assembly GCF_034236695.1). NCBI lineage: Eukaryota > Metazoa > Chordata > Actinopteri > Salmoniformes > Salmonidae > Oncorhynchus > Oncorhynchus nerka. The sequence continues at coordinate 18,197,386 of NC_088405.1, forward strand.
CTGCACATCCCCTTACTGTCTTCAGGCCCCTGCACATCCCCTTACTGTCCTCAGTCCCCTGCACATCCCCTTACTGTCCTCAGCCCCTGACATCACCTTACTGTCCTCAGCCCCTGACATCACCTTACTGTCCTCAGCCCCTGCACATCCACTTACTGTCCTCAGCCCAACTGCACATCACCTTACTGTCCTCAGCCCCTGACATCCCCTTACTGTCCTCAGACCCTGCACATCCCCTTACTGTCCTCAGCCCCCTGCACATCACCTTACTGTCCTCAGCCCCTGACATCCCCTTACTGTCCTCAACCGCTGACATCCCCTTACTGTCCTCAGCCCCTGCATATCCCCTTACTGTCCTCAGCCCCCTGCACATCCCCTTACTGTCTTCAGGCCCCTGCACATCCCCTTACTGTCCTCAGTCCCCTGCACATCCCCTTACTGTCCTCAGCCCTCTGCACATTACCTTACTGTCCTCAGCCCCCTGCACATCCCCTTACTGTCCTCAGCCCCTGACATCACCTTACTGTCCTCAGCCCCTGACATCACCTTACTGTCCTCAGCCCCTGCACATCCCCTTACTGTCCTCAGCCCCTGCATCCCCTTACTGTCCTCAGCCCCCTGCACATCCCCTTACTGTCCTCAGCCCCTGCACATCCCCATACTGTCCTCAGCCCCTGTCCTCAGCCCCACACCCCCTTACTGTCCTCAGCCCCTGACATCACCTTACTGTCCTCAGCCCCTGCACATCCCCTTACTGTCCTCAGCCCCTGCACATCCCCTTACTGTCCTCAGCCCCTGCACATCCCCTTACTGTCCTCAGCCCCTGCACATCCCCTTACTGTCCTCAGCCCCTGACATCACCTTACTGTCCTCAGCCCCTGCACATCCCCTTACTGTCCTCAGCCCCCTGCACATCCCCTTACTGTCCTCAGCCCCTGACATCACCTTACTGTCCTCAGCCCCCTGCACATCCCCTTACTGTCCTCAGCCCCTGACATCACCTTACTATCCTCAGCCCCTGCACATCCCCTTACTGTCCTCAGCCCTGACATCACCGTACTGTCCTCAGCCCCCTGCACATCCCCTTACTGTCTTCAGGCCCCTGCACATCCCTTACTGTCCTCAGTCCCCTGCACATCCCTTACTGTCCTCAGCCCCCTGCACATCCCCTTACTGTCCTCAGCCCTGCACATCCCCTTACTGTCCTCAGCCCCCTGCACATCCCCTTACTGTCCTCAGCCCCTGACATCACCTTACTGTCCTCAGCCCCTGCACATCCCCTTACTGTCCTCAGCCCCCTGCACATCCCCTTACTGTCCTCAGCCCCTGACATCACCTTACTGTCCTCAGCCCCTGCACATCCCCTTACTGTCCTCAGCCCCTGACATCACCTTACTGTCCTCAGCCCCCTGCACATCCCCTTACTGTCCTCAGCCCCTGACATCACCGTACTGTCCTCAGCCCCCTGCACATCCCCTTACTGTCTTCAGGCCCCTGCACATCCCCTTACTGTCCTCAGTCCCCTGCACATCCCCTTACTGTCCTCAGCCCTCTGCACATTACCTTACTGTCCTCAGCCCCTGACATCACCTTACTGTCCTTAGCCCCTGACATCACCTTACTGTCCTTAGCCCCTGCACACCCCTTACTGTCCTCAGCCCCTGCACATCCCCTTACTGTCCTCAGCCCCTGCACATCCCCTTACTGTCCTCAGCCCCCTGCACATCCCCTTACTGTCCTCAGACCCTGCACATCCCCTTACTGTCCTCAGCCCCCTGAACATCCCCTTACTGTCCTCAGCCCCTGACATCACCTTACTGTCCTCAGCCCTTGACATCACCTTACTGTCCTCAGCCCCCTGCACATCCCTTACTGTCCTCAGCCCCTGACATCACCTTACTGTCCTCAGCCCCTGCACATCCCCTTACTGTCCTCAGCCCCTGCACATCCCCTTACTGTCCTCAGCCCCTGCACATCCCCTTACTGTCCTCAGCCCCTGCACATCCCCTTACTGTCCTCAGCCCCTGCACATCCCCTTACTGTCCTCAGCCCCTGACATCACCTTACTGTCCTCAGCCCCTGACATCACCTTACTGTCCTCAGCCCCTGCACATCCCCTTACTGTCCTCAGCCCCTACACATCCCCTTACTGTCCTCAGCCACCTGCACATTACCTTACTGTCCCCAGCCCCCTGCACATCCCCTGACAGCTAGAATTATAACCCTGGTTCATCACTGCCCACCTGTCCAATAAGTCCAATAACCACAATCTTTACTTGCCACACACCCTGGTACTCAATGACTTTATTGATGTGTAATCTTCATAAGGGGAGACATATTGAGCATGTAAGGTGGTTCTGAAGATATCTTCTCATATTATCTACATGAGGGTTGTAGGGCTAGGACCTGACAGCGCTAATTGTAATGGTACATGTTTCAGAGCACACAGGATATTGTGTGCTTGGCTGGACCAGCAAGCCCCAGCTGTGGTATGTAGGGGATGGATGTCAGCTCAGGGCATTGGAATTAATTAAGTAAAATATTATCGAGCGCATATCACAACGCTGATACCTTAGATCGCTTCATTTGTATCCTGTAGGCGCTTGGAGACAGCTTAGCCAAAACAGCTAATAGTAACAACAAAATAACTGTAGCATAACACAATGGATGACCTGCTCTATCTGAGAAAGAAAAAAACAAAAACTGGATAGAAACAAATGCTAGGGCGCTGCCTCAAAGTACTGTTTAAAGTTCAGTAGATATCAGCTGTTTGTGTATCAGTGACTTGAGCAGTTCCTGGGCCAAGATTCTGGACCAAGATGTCACAGTGGGTTAGTGATAGTGACAGGCAGTAAGGGAAGGCCTTGAGGTTCTGTTCTCTCTCCTCAAGGTTATCTTCATATCCTCCTCTCAGAGCCTCCATTAAGATCTACTGCCTGCCCGCTCCAGTACCAACGCAGCGCATCGCGCTCTCTGAAAACACATAATAGATCATTTTATATTGTGAATGTCTTCTGATAGTACTCTGAAAAGCTCAAATATGTGGTGTTCATTTTTCTTTCTGTCGATTCAAGTGTCAAAAGGCATTAAATACACATGCCAGGCCAGCCCAGAGTCATATCCTGAAGCCATCCACATCTCAGGGTCAGAGTGCGGAAACAAAAGACCACCACCCAGCGAGACATGCATGCGTGTTCACTCCAATGAATCTAATTTCATGCCATTTTCACTTTTCCACCGCCATCCGATTACCCCTGAATCAGGGTTCACCCTGGAGTCCTCGGACGTAGCTAGAGGAGAGACAACTGAACCAGGCTCCTGAGGGTTGCCAGTTAGCACTGGATTAACAGTGTCAAGTGGAAAGAGGGTTTTTGATCTTTCTCAGGAGGCTGCCCCCTGTGAATTGTATCCAGGCCTTCAGAAGTGCTCATATCATTCCATACTTAAGTCCCTATAATACCCCTAAAGTCATTATTATTTTCCTGACTTTCAGTTATAGTATATATATATTTGTTTTAGCAGTTACTGGTTAAGTTTGCTGGTCGCTTGACTCACCGCACTGTGATTTCCAAGCCACCAAATGCAGCTGTTTTCACATGTGGACACATGAATATGGTGGTTAAAAAGTGACAAAGTGTCCCTTTAAATGCAGGTATCAGGTATTGTCTACTGGCTCATACATCATTGAGGTCCATCAGAAGGGTTTTTGAAAAGGAAATGCATCCTTAGCAGAGGTGAAAAGCACTCGTTAAAAATCAATCTGGAATAAATTCAACCATCTGACCTAAATGACTCAGACGTCAACCCAATCATCTCGCAGCCACATGACATGTCAGAAACGATCTACCAATCAAATTATGACAGTAAAATAACTTGTCTGCTCGTATTAAAGTGACGGGGAAACCTGTTCCTTTTGTTTAAAGCCATTTAGTCAGCGAGTCGTTGTGACAGATTAAAAGGTTGTTTTGGATGCTGTACCATTGGACTGACTTTGCTCTCTCTTCGTTCTGGTGAAGCAGGAATGTTGACATTGGTTATTATGAAAGACCTGCTAATTCCTCCTTTAACTCAAGCTACCTATTCTAATCCAAGACATTAATAATACCTCAAGCACTTCATTTGACCACACAACCTCTATAGACATTGACATTGTGATTGGCTATTTAAATAAGACACACCTCTGATTTGTTAAGTAGGAGAGCCAAGCACAAATACAGGCTAAGATATTAGGCATTTTTAGCTCCCCTTGCATCCATCCATCCAGGAGATGATGGACCACCTCTCTTTCCAAGGCAACGGGTCCCAACGAGGATTTCACATTGCCCCTGATGCAATTAATAATCCACACAGCAGTTAATGTGAGCTATGCTGATACTCCCACCATAGTTTGTGTTCAGACATCACAGCTTAGTATTTGCTGATTGTATATTGAAGCCATGGCCAGTTAACAATAAATCACTGGATTCACCAGCCAGAGAGAAAAGCAGTTTAGACAACGGCCCAATGACAACGTCCCAATGACAACGGCCCAATGGTAATTGACAGATGAGTTGAGATCCTTCCACCACATTAGCTCTGGAACACTGAGACAGAGCTGGGAATGATGGTTGTGTGTGTGTGTGTGTTCGTTCGTGCGTGCGTGCGTGCTGTGTATGGATGTCCTAAACTAAAGATGTGTGTGTGTCGCTAAACTAAAGATGCTGTGGCTGAGTGTTTAGTGAGTGTGATTGAGAAGTAGTACTCAATTAATGTAGAACATGTTAACTCTGAATGAATTCACAGTTCATTAAGACAAATCAGGCAACACAAAATGAAATTCTATTTGATCATTTCTAACTCACATACTCATCATAGCTGTTTTATTTGATGAACTTCTCTACATAAAGATTATTTTCCAATTACCTAGTGTTAGGATGGCTTTAATAATGCTATCAGAGTTCACTGAATCCTCTGTCCTTTCAGCGTGACAAGTAACCTAGCAACTACCAACACATTAGAAGCTCTTCATCCTCTTCGTGAAGGGTAGAAAGAGCATTACCCCGGCTCACACTACACACTACGCCATCCCCTTCACAAAGGAGAAACTGGAGGACCCATCGATCCTGCCGTATAAATATCTGGCTAGCATCCACCGTCATTCATTACCCTGATGGACTCCCCTGTTGCCAAACCGGGGAGAGAAAAAAAAAAACTAACTTCTGGCAGGGACTAGAAGTAGTACTGGGAAACACTAGACCACATCTCAAATGTCCTCTGGGCACGGTCACAAATCACGGTGGAACATGAATAATAGTTTGACTTGCGTTAGCAATCAGCTTTGAGAGACGGCTTCTAACAGCAATGTGGCCTATCCATTAGATATATATTCCGTCTATTCAATATCACTGAGACTGAGGCTGACCAGTAATACCAGGAACTGGGCCAGGTTCAGAGGAACCACAGGGATGTTACTGCAGAGTGGATTGGGCCTGGGTTGACATGAATTCATATCCTTGTCTGTCTATCTCACTGACAGTTTGTCAGTAGATGCCCAGGTATCGTTTCACCGTTCCCGGTGTTGGGCTTGTATAAGACTAACTGAGTGTGTCGTCCAATAGTCATTGTCATGGTAAATCACATGGGCTTGTCTGTAATGGTCACGGAAGATAAAGATTTAGGAGGATGGGTGTTCCAACACTGCTCATAACAGTCATAACAGTATCTGGAATGAAACATTTAATTTGTTCTCTAAACTGTTTTTTGTTGTTTATTGTGTTTTAGTCAAAACAAATTCAGCACATCTTCCACTTGACTTAAACACGTCTTAAAAGGAAATATCATAAAGGAAAAACATTTACTTTTATATTATTATAAGTGAGAATTATTTTTACAAATATATTTGAAATGAAATCCCAAATAATCTTGACACACAACTTGATGGTGTCATCTTTCCACTTGAAGTTATACCTGTATACTTTCAACTTCAGTTTTCAGAACTAGGCACCTCAAGAGACTCGTTCGACTACATCAAACAGCAAGGTAAAAAACAATAGTGTCACCGACATTTCCCCCAAACCACAAACAGAATAATTCAGAGGGAGAGAGAGAAGAGAGAGAGGGGGTGCCATCCACAAACTGAAAGATAATGACACTTGGTGGAAGGCAGCGATCTCAAAGCAGTTTAAAGCTGCATGCTATGGCAGAGTTCAGCAGTTGAAACTGTCAATGAAGTTAAGGTTTTAATCTAGCTGAGCCCCAGCCTCCTCATCTCTTACAGAGAGAAAGAATGTCCTGTGAGTTCCAGCCTGCGTCCCAAATGGCACCTTAATCCATATATAGTGCACTCCCTTTTTTTACCAGAGCCATATGAGCCCTGTTCAAAAGTAGTGCATTAAATTGGGAACAGGTTGTAATGTGGGATGCAATCCCATTGAGTTCCAGTTCTCTCCTGGATAATAACAGCGATATTCAAGGCCTGCCTCCAAAAATGAAATCTCATCATAATTTCTCAGGTGAGGAGAGGACAGAGGAGTGTCATGTGTTTTGGACGTGTGGTGAGGGATTGCGATGCCCACTTCCCCCTCACTCTCCCTCCTCTCATCCATCTCCATAGCCCAGCACTCATGAGTATTCATGTTGCAGAGCCAATCCACTGCTGGGAGGAATAAGATCACATCACATCCCCCCGATAAAGGCAACAGAGCCACGCCTCACAGAGGGACAGCAGATATACCACAGAGAGACAGTAAATATATACCACAGAAGGACAGCAGAAATACCACAGAGGGACATCAAATATACCACAGAGGGACAGCAGATATACCACGGAAGGACAGCAGATATACCACAGAGGGACAGCAGATATACCACAGAGGGACAGCAGATATACCACAGAAGGACAGCAGATATACCACAGAAGGACAGCAGATATACCACAGAGGGACAGCAGATATACCACAGAAGGACAGCAGATATACCACAGAGGGACAGAAAATACACCACAGAGGGACAGAAAATATACCACAGAGGGACAGCAGATATACCACAGAGGGACAGCAGATATACCACAGAGGGACAGCAGATATACCACAGAGGGACAGTAGATTTACCACAGAGGGGCAGTAGATATACCACAGAGGGACAGTATATATACCACAGAGGGACAGTAGATATACCACAGAGGGACAGCAGATATACCACAGAGGGACAGCAGATATACCACAGAGGGACAGTAGATTTACCACAGAGGGGCAGTAGATATACCACAGAGGGACAGTATATATACCACAGAGGGACAGCAGATATACCACAGAGGGACAGTAGATATACCACAGAGGGACAGTAGATATACCACATAGGGACAGAAAATATACCACATATACCACAGAGGGACAGCAGATATACCACAGAGGGACAGTAGATTTACCACAGAGGGGCAGTAGATATACCACAGAGGGACAGTATATATACCACAGAGGGACAGCAGATATACCACAGAGGGACAGTAGATATACCACAGAGGGATAGTAGATATACCACAGAGGGGCAGTAGATATACCACAGAGGGACAGAAAATATACCACATATACCACAGAGGGACAGTAGATATACCACATAGGGACAGAAAATATACCACATATACCACAGAGGGACAGCAGATATACCACATAGGGACAAACAATATACCACATATACCACAGAGGGACAGTAGATATACCACAGAGGGACAGAAGATATACCACATAGGGACAGTAGATATACCACATAGGGACAGAAAATATACCACATATACCACAGAGGGACAGCAGATATACCACATAGGGACAAACAATATACCACATATACCACAGAGGGACAGTAGATATACCACAGAGGGACAGCAGATATACCACAGAGGGACAGTAGATTTACCACAGAGGGGCAGTAGATATACCACAGAGGGACAGTATATATACCACAGAGGGACAGCAGATATACCACAGAGGGACAGTAGATATACCACAGAGGGATAGTAGATATACCACAGAGGGGCAGTAGATATACCACAGAGGGACAGTAGATATACCACATAGGGACAGAAAATATACCACATATACCACAGAGGGACAGCAGATATACCACATAGGGACAAACAATATACCACATATACCACAGAGGGACAGTAGATATACCACAGAGGGACAGAAGATATACCACATAGGGTCAGTAAATATATCACAAAGGGACAGCAGCTATATCACAGAGGGACCGTAGATATACCACAGAGGGATAGCAGATATACCACAGAGGGAAAGTAGATATACCACAGAGGGATAGCAGATATACCACAGAGGGACAGTAGATATACCACAGAGGGACAGAAAATATACCACAGAGGGACAGCAGATATACCACAGAGGGACAGCAGATATACCACAGAAGGACAGCAGATATACCACAGAGGAACAGCAGATATACCACAGAGGGACAGTAGATTTACCACAGAGGGGCAGTAGATATACCACAGAGGGACAGTAGATTTACCACAGAGGGGCAGTAGATATACCACAGAGGGACAGTAGATATACCACAGAGGGACAGCAGCTATATCACAGAGGGACAGTAGATATACCACAGAGGGATAGCAGATATACCACAGAGGGACAGAAAATATACCACAGAGAGACAGCAGATATACCACATAGGGACAGAAAATATACCACATATACCACAGGGGGACAGTAGATATACCACATAGGGACAGCAGATATACCACATAGGGACAGAAAATATACCACATATACCACAGGGGGACAGTAGATATACCACAGAGGGACAGAAGATATACCACATAGGGACAGTAAATATATCACAGAGTGACAGCAGGTATACCACAGAGGGACAGTAGATATACCACATATACCACAGAAGGAGAGCAGATATACCACGGAGGGACAGCATATATACCACAGAGGGACAGAAAATATACCACATATACCACAGAGGGACAGTAGATATACCACATATACCACAGAAGGAGAGCAGATATACCACAGAGGGACAGCATATATACCACAGAGGGACAATAGATATACCAAAGAGGGATAGCAGATATACCACAGAGGGACAGTAGATATACCACAGAGGGATAGCAGATATACCACAGAGGGACAGTAGATATACCACAGAGGGATAGCAGATATACCACAGAAGGACAGCAGATATACCACAGAGGAACAGCAGATATACCACAGAGGGACAGTAGATTTACCACAGAGGGGCAGTAGATATACCACAGAGGGACAGTAGATTTACCACAGAGGGGCAGTAGATATACCACAGAGGGACAATAGATATACCACAGAGGGATAGCAGATATACCACAGAGGGACAATAGATATACCACAGAGGGACAGTAGATATGCCACAGAAGGACAGTAGATATACCACAGAGGGATAGCAGATATACATGACTGGCAGCTGCTCTCTGTGTGTGAAGCTGTGCGTCACAGAACACAAATAGACCCTAATGAAATGTATTCAATCAAAACCTGGAACCAGATAAAAAATTGGAAAGGAGACAGTGGCAGCAAAGTGAAAACAAACCTACACGGAATAGGAATACAAACATGATTCTCGCAGCAAGAAAATAGACCTACTGTATATGATTTATATGCCTAAAAACCTGGTTATTGGTTAAGGAACCAAACAAAGTCCCATATATGCTGACTCCAGATCATTAAAACATATTAACCCACAGAAACTCATTTTGGAAATCAAAAGCACATGACGGTACACTACATCAAAAAAGCCAAAGTTATTAATACACAGGATTTTTGGGGGAAAGGAATCAGCCCTCTTCGCCCATTATATATTCTTGGCATCCATTCTAAGTGTAGCTCAAAGGTGGAAATAAGTGATCACGATGGCTATTTCTTTCTTTATGAGAGCTCATTACATCCCTGTGTTGTGAGTTATAGGCCCATGTTATATCCATATCTCTAATGGCTTTAAAACTGATCTTTAGCACCTCATCAGCTGCACAAACTGGCAAACACCTCAAAGGATATAAGACTTAGTGACAAGTACTTGTGAGAGACTTTTATGAACTCATTTCTGGCGATTAAAGCAATATGATTTTACATTGTCAGAGTGTGTCAGTGTGTTACCCATAGAGGCAACCTCAGTCAACATCGTTGTTGGAGGATGATACTGTAGCAATGTGTGGATAACTTCACTTGTCATTCTGCATAGTCATTATCCAGTTACACATCATTAAGGAAGTGTGTAGTCTGTAGGATCTCAGACCGCCAAAGGTCGATGGCCACATTATTGTATTTATCACCTACTTGATTATAATAGACACAAGACCAAAAGTAGAACTACACTGAATTGACATGTGCTCAAGAACTACAGTTCAGGCAGTTCCGTTTCAGTGTGTGGTATTACTCTCTCCTTAATACCGTCCTTAAGGCCTTCATGATACTATACAGTACCTAATTCACATACAGTGTGTACTGTAGGGCCTACTGTAAACCTATGTCTGGATGCCTTGCAATAGACATACACCGTGGACTGACTTGACTTAAACACTTTTGCTCCAAGGGGAGCATAGGTCATCCATAAACTTCCTCCAGCAGGCTCGGTGTTGTGTGGTTTGAATAGTAAGGGTTACTCTCTATGCTCCTTCCATATTCCTCATACAGTGCCTTCGGGAAGTATTCAGACCACTTTACTTTTTCCACATTTTGTAACGTTGCATCCTTATTCTAACATTTATTCTTCCCCTCATCAATCTACACATATAATGATAAAGCAAAAATAGGTTTCGATAAATGTTTGCAAATGTTTTACAAATAAAAACTGCAATATCACATTTACATACAGTTGAAGTCAGAAGTTTACATACACTTAGGTTGGAGTCATTAAAACTCGTTTTTCAACAACTCCACAAATTTCTTGTTAACAAACTATAGTTTTGGCAAGTTGGTTAGGACATCTACTTTCTACATGACACAAGTCATTTTTCCAACAATTGTTTACAGAAAGATAATTTCACTCACCGTATTACAATTCCAGTAGGTCAGAAGTTTACATACACAGAAGTTGACTGTGCCTTTAAACAGCTTGGAAAATTCCAGAAAATTATGTCATAGCTTTAGAAGCCTCTGATAGGTTAATTCATATAATTTGAGTCAATTGGAGGTGTACCTGTGGATGTATTTCAGGGCCTTCCTTCAAACTCAGTGCCTCTTTGCTTGACATCATGGGAAAATCAAAAGAAATCAGCCAAGACCTCAGAAAAAAAATTGTAGACCTCCACAAATCTGGTTCATCATTGGGAGCAATTTCCAAACGCCTGAAGGTACCACCTTCTTCTGTACAAACAATAGTACACAAGTATAAACACCATGGGACAGATGCATCCATCATACCGCTCAGGAAGGAGACGCATTCTGTCTCCTAGAGATGAACGTACGTTGGTGCGAAAAGTGCAAATCAATCCCAGAACAACAGCAAAGGACCTTGTGAAGATGCTGGAGGAAACAGTTACAGAAGTATCTATATCCACAGTAAAACAAGTCCTATATCGACATAGCCTGAAAGGCCGCTTAGCAAGGAAGAAGCCACTGCTCCAAAACCACCATAAAAAAGACAGACTATGGTTTGCAACTGCACATGAGGACAAATATCATACTTTTTGGAGAAATGTCCTCTGGTCTGATGAAACAAAAATAGAACTGTTTGGCCATAATGACCATCTTTATATTTTGAGGAAAAGGGGGAGGCTTGCAAGCCGAAGAACACTATCCCAACCGTGAAGCACGGGGGTGGCAGCATCATGTTGTGGGGGTGCTTTGCTGCAGGAGGGACTGGTGCACTTCACAAAATAGATGGCATCATGAGGGGAAGGAAAATTATGTGGATATATTGAAGCAACATCTCAAGACATCAGTCAGGAAGTTCAAGCTTGGTCGCAAATGGGTCTTCCAAATGGACAATGACCCCAATCATGCTTACAAAGTTATGGCTTAAGGACAACAAAGTCAAGTTGGAGTGGCCATCACAAAGCCCTGACCTCAATCCTATAGAAAATATGTGGGCAGAACTGAAAAAGTGTGTGCGAGCAAGGAGACCTACAAACCTGACTCAGTTACACCAGCTCTGTCAGGAGGAATGGGCCAAAATTCACCAACTTATTGTGGGAAGCTTGTGGAAGGCTACCTGAAACGTTTGACCAAGGTTAAACAGTTTAAAGGCAATGCTACCAAATACTAATTGAGTGTATGTAAACTTCTGACCCACTGGGAATGTGATGAAATAAATAAAAGCTGAAATAAATAAAACCTGAAATAAATCATTCTCTCTACTATTATTCTGACATTTCACATTCTTAAAATAAAGTGGTGATCCTAACTGACCTAAGACGAGGTATTTTTACTCAGCTTAAATGTCAGGAATTGTGAAAAACTGAGTTTAAATGTATTTGGCTAAGGTGTATGTAAACTTCCGACTTCAACTGTAAGTATTCAGCCCCTTTACTCAGTACTTTGTTGAACCACCTTTGGCAGCGATTACAGCCTTGAGTGTTCCTGGGTATGACGCTACAAGCTTGGCACACCTGTATTTGGGGAGTTTCTCCCATTCTTCTCTGCAGATCCTCTTAAACTCTGTCAGGTTGGATGGGGAGTAATGCTGCACAGCTATTTTCAGGTCTCTCCAGAGATGTTTGATCAGATTCAAGTCCTGGCTCTTACTGGGCCACTCGAGTACATTCAGAGACTTGTCCCAATGCCACACCTGCCTTTTCTTTGCTGTGTGCTTAGGGTTGTTGTCCTGTTGGAAGGTAAACCATCGCCCCAGTCTGAGGTACTGAGTGCTCTGGAGCAGATTTTCATCAAGGATTTCTCTATTCTTTGCTCCGTTCATCTTTACCTCAATCCTGACTACTCTCCCATTCTCTGCCGCTGAAAAACATCCCCACAGCATGATGCTGCCACCACCATGCTTCACTGTAGGGATGGTGCCAGGTTACCTCCAGGCGTGATTCTTGGCATTCAGGCCAAAGAGTTCAATCTTGGTTTCATCAGACCAGAGAATCTTGTTTCTCTCGGTCTGAGTCTTAATGTGCCATTTGACAAACTCTAAGCAGGCTGTCATGTGCCTTTTACTGAGGAGTGGCTTCCACCTGGCCAATCTACCATAAAGGCCTGATTGGTAGAGTGCTGTAGAGATGGGTGTCCTTCTAGAAGTTTATCCCATCTCCATAGAGGAAATCTAGAGCTCTGTTAGAATGAGTATTGGGTTCTTGGTCACCTCCCAGACTAAGGCCCTTCTCCCCCGTTTGCATAGTTTGGCCAGGCAACCAGCTCTAAGAGGAGTCTTGGTGGTTCCAAACTTCTTCCATTTTAGAATGATGGAGGCCACTGTGTTCTGGGGGACCTTCAATGCTGCAGACATTTTTTGGTACCCTTCCCCAGATCTGTGCCTCGACACAATCCTGTCTCTGAACTCTACGGACAATTGCTTCGACCTCATGGCTTGGTTTTTGCTCTGACATGCACTGTCAACTGTGCGACCTTATATAGACAGGTGTGTACCTTTCCAAATTATGTCCAATCAATTGAATTTACCACAGGTGGACTCCAATCAAGTTGTAGAAACAAGGAAACAGGGTGCACCTGAGCTCAATTTCGAGTCTCATAGCAAAGGGCCTGAATATTTATGTAAATGAGGTATTTATGTTTTTTATGTTTAATACATTTGCTAAGATTTAAAAAAAAATGTTTTTGCGTCGTCATTATTGGGTATTTATTGTGTGTAGATTGCTGAGGATTTTAGAATAAGGCTGCAATGTAACAAAATGTGGTAAAAGTCAAGGGGTCTGAATACTTTCTGAAGGCACTTTATATTCCCCATTTGAACAACAGATTTTGTTCCGTACTGGTGGAAATGGTCCTGCTGTAATCATTATGAGATACAAGGAAATGTCTCTGAGAGCACATCCTGAACCTTTAATAGGGCCTGCTAGGAGTGTTCTGTCTTCCCTCACCGCAGGTTTATGGAAAACATTTCCATACTCAGAGAAACTTAGGACGGTTCTATCAATGATGGAGACAAATAAGACAGTTGTATCAATGATGGAGACAAATAAGACAGTTGTATCAATGATGGAGACAAATAAGACAGTTGTATCAATGATGGAGACAAATAAGACAGTTGTATCAATGATGGAGACAAATAAGACAGTTGTATAAATGATAGACACAAATAAGACAGGTGTATAAATGAGGGAGACAAATAAGACAGTTGTATCAATGATGGAGACAAATAAGACAGTTGTATAAATGATAGACACAAATAAGACAGGTGTATAAATGAGGGAGACAAATAAGACGGTTGTATCAATGATGGAGACAAATAAGATGGTTGTATCAATGATGGAGACAAATAAGACGATTGTATAAATGATGGAGACAAATAAGACAGTTGTATAAATGATAGACAGAAATAAGACAGGTGTATAAATGATGGAGCCAAATAAGACATGTGTATAAATGATAGACAGAAATAAGACGGTTGTATAAATGATGGAGACAAATAAGACGGTTGTAAAAATGATGGAGACAAATAAGACAGTTGTATAAATGACTTTCCCACATAAGTCTAACTAACCTACTCTTAGGAAAAAAGGTTACAAAGGGTCTCTGCAGTTGTCCCCATAGTTTAGCCCTTTTTGGTTCCAGTTAGAACTCTTTTTGGTTCCAGGTAGAATTATTTTGGTGCCATAAGCTACCTATCCAACAACAACAAAATAGCAAAAACAGTGATAATTTCCCAGGGCCCCTCTTCATAATGACTCATCCATCCTCAACAATATCAATTTATCAAGCATTACTGATCCACCCCATCCAGCTGTCTGATAATGAAGGGCGAGAGGGAGGAAGGAAGGGAGGGGAATGAGGGAGGGAGGGCGGGACGGACAGAGGGATGGAGATAGGGAGGGAGGGATGAGAGGGAGGGAGGGACAGAGGGAGGGATGGTGAGAGGGAAGGAGAGGGAGGGACAGAGGGACGGAGAGGAGAGGGACGGAGGGGAGAGGGAGGGATGGAGGGGGGAGACAGAGGGTTCGAGAGAGGGACAGAGGGAGGGATGGACGGAGGGAGGAATAGTTACCAGCAGGTGTATACACTACATGACCAAAAGTACATGGACACCTGCTTGTGGAACATCTCATTTCAAAATCATGGCCATTAATATGCAGTTTGTCCCCCTTTTCTGCTATAACAACCTACACTATTATGGGAAGGCTTTCCACTAGATGTTGGAACATTACTACCAGGACTTGCTTCCATTCAGCCAAAAGAGCATTAGTGAGGTCGGGCACTGATGTTGGGCGATTAGGCCTGCCTCGCAGTTGGCGTTCCAATTCATCCCAAAGGTGTTAGACGGGATTGAGGTCAGGGCTCTGTGCAGACCAGTCAAGAACTTCCACACCGACCTCGACAAACCATTTCTGTATGGACCTCGCTTTGTGCATGGGGGCATTGTCATGCTGAAACAGGAAAGGGACATGCCCAAACTTTTGGAAGCCCAGAATTGTCTAGAATGTCATTGTATGCTGTAGCATTAAGATTTCCCTTTACTGGAACTCAGGAGCCTAGACCGAACAACGAAAAACAGGCCCAGACCATTATTTCTCCTCAACCAAACTTTACAGTTGGCACTATGCATTCCGGCAGGTAGCGTTCTCCTGGCATCCGTCAAACCCAGATTCGTCCGTCGGACTGCCAGATGGTGAAGCGTGAGTCCAATGGCGGTGAGCTTTACACCACTCCAGCCGACGCTTGGCATTGCGCATGGTGATCTTAGGCTTGTGTGAGGCTGCTCTGCCATGGAAGCTCAGTTCATGAAGGTCCCAAGGAACAGTTCTTGTGCTGATGTTGCTTCCAGAGGCAGTTAGGAACTCGGTATTTCTACATGCTACGGGATTCAACACTCTGCAATTCCCCTTCTGTTAGCTTGTGTGGCCTACCACTTCGCGGCTGAGCCGTTGTTGCTTCTAGACATTTCCACTTCACAATAACAGCACTTACAGTTGACTGGGGCAGCTCTAGCAGGGCAGAAATTGAACGAACTGACTTGTTGAAAGTCACTGACCTCTTCAGTACGGCCATTCTACGGCCATTCTACTGCCTATATTTCTGGAGATTGCAAGGCTGTGTCAGCAACGGGTGTGGCTGAAATAGCCGAATCCACTAATTTGAAGAGGTGTCCACACAACACTTCTACATGTCCAAAACAATACTATATGTCCAACAACACTTCTACATGTCCAAAACAATACTATATGTCCAACAACACTACATGTCCAAAACTATACTATATGTCCAACAACACTACATGTCCAAAACTATACTATATGTCCAACAACACTACATGTCCAAAACTATACTATATGTCCAACAACACTACATGTCCAAAACAATACTATATGTCCAACAACACTTCTACATGTCCAAAACAATACTATATGTCCAACAACACTACATGTCCAAAACTATACTATATGTCCAACAACACTTCTACATGTCCAAAACAATACTATATGTCCAACAACACTACATGTCCAAAACTATACTATATGTCCAACAACACTACATGTCCAAAACAATACTATATGTCCAACAACACTTCTACATGTCCAAAACTATACTATATGTCCAACAACACTACATGTCCAAAACTATACTATATGTCCAACAACACTACATGTCCAAAACTATACTATATGTCCAACAACACTACATGTCCAAAACAATACTATATGTCCAACAAATCTACATGTCCAAAACTATACTATATGTCCAACAACACTACATGTCCAAAACAATACTATATGTCCAACAACACTACATGTCCAAAACTATACTATATGTCCAACAACACTACATGACCAAAACTATACTATATGTCCAACAACACTACGTGTCCAAAACTATACTATATGTCCAACAACACTACATGTCCAAAACAATACTATATGTCCAACAACACTACATGTTCAAAACTATACGATATGTCCAACAACACTACATGTCCAAAACAATACTATATGTCCAACAACACTACATGTCCAAAACAATACTATATGTCCAACAACACTACATGTCCAAAACAATACTATATGTCCAACAACACTACATGTCCAAAACAATACTATATGTCCAACAACACTACATGTCCAAAACTATATTATATGTCCAACAAACCTACATGTCCAAAACTATACTATATGTCCAACAACACTACATGACCAAAACTATACTATATGTCCAACAACACTACATGTTCAAAACTATACTATATGTCCAACAACACTACATGTCCAAAACTATACTACATGTCCAAAACTATACTATATGTCCAACAACACTACATGTCCAAAAGTATCTCTGATCACCCACCTAAAATACAGTACTGTTCACCCACCTAAAATACAGTACTGATTACCCATCTAAAATACAATACTGATTACCCATTTACAATACAGTACTGATCACCCACTTAAAATACAGTACTGATTACCCACCTAAATTACAGTACTGACTGCCCATCTAAAATACAGTTCTGATCACCCATCTAAATTACTGTACTGATTACCCATCTAAAATACAGTACTGATTACCCACCTAAATTACAGTACTGACTGCCCATCTAAAATACAGTTCTGATCACCCATCTAAATTACTGTACTGATTACCCATCTAAAATACAGTACTGATTACCCATCTAAAATACAATACTGACTACCCATCTAAAATACAGTTCTGATCACCCATCTAAATTACTGTACTGATTACCCATCTAAAATACAGTACTGATCCCCCATCTAAATTACATTACTGATTACCCACCTAAATGACAGTACTGAATACCCACTTAAATGACAGTACTGAATACCCACCTAAATGACAGTACTGATTACCCACCTAAATTACAGTACTGATTACCCTCCTCTCTCTGCTCTCTCTCTCTCTCTTTGTCCCTTATATCTACACCCCTCTTGCCTCCATCACTTCCTTTCCATCCCCTTACCTCACTTTATCCCACCCACCATTCTGTCTTCCTCTCCCCCTTCCACTTCTCACCCACAGCTCTGTCATCTAGCCACTCCCCTGTCTCTCCAGTGGGGCCTGACAGCCCATTCCTCATCAATTCCCTGTTTTGGCAAAACCCAACTCTCCCCCTAATGGTTCTGCTGCTCTGAACGCTTCCAGATGTTTGTTTATTTGTTGTGCCTCGACTGTAAAACAGTTTACTCTTAGTTTGGATGCTTTCCCAGGGATGGGATGTGTATGTGTGTGTGGGTGTGTGCGTGTGTTTGCGAGCGTGCACATATGTGTGTTTATTGAGCATTGTAGAGCCACAAATCGCCCCCATGTGTAAAAAAGCGAACTGCGAGGCAAACGTGAGAAGTCCCATGGGTGTCATTAGTGTGTGTGTGTGTGTGTGTCTGCGTATGTTAGAGGGTTTGAAGGCTTTGAAGGCTTGCTTTCCTCCAGGGTTTTAATAGCAGTTGTGCACCATATAAAATACATACATACTAAGCATCTGGAAGCAGTCCCAGAATGAGAGCATTAAGCTAGGCCTTATGGCATTTCTCTTTGTTTATTCTCTGTCTACTTAGCCGTTCATACACTGGGATCCCTTTCATTTAGGCCTGTCACTGTTGAAGAATGGACCACATCAAACAGTCTGGTCCATTAAAGAGACGTGGCTGATGCCCAAGACATATATAAATATGTAGAGAATCAGAACTTTTAACGGGAAAAAAAAAGGTTTATTTCAACTATAGAGTCCTGTACATAAATAGCTCCATCAGAAGTAGTTGTTGTTGTTGTTGTTGTCGTACATGTTTTACGCCTACAGATAACGACATCTAATAAACTGGGGATCCATCTCTGAGAACATTCTATTGTCAGATAATGACATGTTGTTGTTAAACTATTAAGCACGTCTGATTATAATTCTATACTACCTATAGTAAGTCATTATGAAGTAATGCTCCATTTAAACTCTTTAGGTATGTATTATTACATACTTAATAATAATTATTTGTCTATTAGGTATGTTGTGAGGACAAACTTCAGTCCGAGACTTCTCATTGGGAGATCAAATCCACAATGTTATGTACTCTGCTGGTGAGACACATTTTGACACAGTGCTCTGCTCCAAACATGAGGTGTCATCGAGAAGAGTTGCTTTAAATCTGGGACTGCCAGCCTGTCAGAGAGCTTAAACCAGAGCTGACAGTAGAGGAGGTCCCTAAGACCTCTACTAGGGACTCTGCTCCTCAGGACTCTCTCCTAAACTAGTCACTCTACTCCACTCTGTGTCATCCTGGCCTGCTCCAAGACACCACAGTCTCCCTCTCTCTTTACTCCCTCTCCTAGCCTCTTGTTTTTAGTCAGTAGCGTGCTTCTTCTCTCCTCCCTCTATTGTCTCCCAGGCTCACTCTTTCTATTCTCTCTCTCTCTCTGTGTGTATCTCTCTCTGTGTCTCTCTCTCTGTCTCTCTCTCGCTGTGTCTCTCTCTCTGTGTCCCTGCTCTCCACCTGGGCACTGACCTGCAACCGCTGGCTCCTCACTGGAGCTCTAGACTGCAGTAATTACTAGTGGCAGCTGGGCTCTGGGGCCCCTATACCATCAGTAGAGAGAGAGAGAGAGAGATATAAAGAGTGAGTGAGTGAGTGAGTGGGTGAGTGAGTGAGTGAGTGAGTGAGTGAGTGAGTGAGTGAGTGAGTGAGTGAGTGAGTGAGTGAGTGAGTGTGTGTGTGTGGGTGGGGAGAGCATCTCTGTAGCGACATGGGGCTGTCAGACCTGCTAGCTACATCCCACCGACCAGGGCCATGTAGGTGCTAACACAGACACACATCCTTGGACCACAATTCATTGTCGTGCTGTAAGGAGTGAGGTGGAGTGAGGTGGACTGAGGCGGGGGACCTATAGAGGAGATGAGGGTTAAAGATGAGAGTTGTGTTATCGGAGGCTGCAGAGCGTCATAGACATAACAAATGGTGACTTTCGACCCACCACGGCCCAGACCTAGGAGGGAGGGAGAAATATCTCACATGTCAGATCCTCTCACCTTTTAATGGACTGTTCCCTGTCCTGCCTGACGTTCACAAAGCATAGTTTCTCCCTGGCTGTGTCCCAAATGGCACCCTAGTCCCTATGGGCCCTGGTCAACAGTAGTGCACTATAAAAGGAATAGGGGGCCATTTGGGACTTTCTCTGTCCCTCTCCCTACATCACAAGGAAATCTGCTGGTCAGTCACTGTGTAATTGATCTGTCCTTGGCACTGGGTGGGAGGAGGAGTGTGTGTGTGTGCATGGGTGAGTAAGTGTGTCTGTGCGCACGTGCGTGTGCATGTGTTTCTATGTGTGTGTGTGTGTGTGTGGGTGAGTAAGTGTGTCGGTGCGCATGTGTTTCTATGTGTGTGCATGGGTGAGTAAGTGTGTCTGTGCGCACATGCGTGTGCATGTGTTTCTATGTGTGTGTGTGTGTGTGTGTGTGTGTGTGTGTGTGTGTGTGTGTGTGGGTGAGTAAGTGTGTCTGTGCGCATGTGCGTGTGCATGTGTTTCTATGTGTGTGTGTGTGTGTGTGTGTGTGTGTGTGTGTGTGTGTGTGTGTGTGTGTGTGTGTGTGAGGTGCTCACTGTTGACCTCTTGAGCTGGCCCTCTATGGAGTTGGGCGCATCACAGCGGCAGTGTTTAGAATGGCAGAGATAAAGAGCTACTACCCTGCTGTGAGGTCTGGTACCACATGGCCTCAGGGTTGCTCACACAACATCTCTACAGACACCAACAACCCTGGCCACTGCAGCTACACGTTGAAGGATCTTCATTTCACCAGTATCTCACAGCAGGAAAATAATCTTGCAGCAACAGGAAATGTGAATCATTATGTGGATTATAATAAATGTGTCATTTTTCTAGGGTTTGAAAAAAAACTGTTAGGGAAAATCTATTAAAAATTTTAGAGGAAACTACTGACTTCGGAAGCCTTTTTAAATCTTGAATACACTACAAGTTTTCACTTCCTACAACAACAGGGTGATCAAATGAAGATCCTACACCTGTAGCTAACACAGCGGTGGTGAACAGATAGCAGCACCAGCACATTTCAAATAGAATGGAATATAGTTTCTGTGTCTGTTCCTATGCACTGATATGTTTATTATGATCATTTACTGTAAGAAAGATGCATAAAAAATGTATGTTTCTGATATTAACGCTATTGTATAGCAAATGCTTCCCATCAATATAATAATAAACATATTTTCTGCTAAAACAGGGGCATCTTTAGAAATGCAGTACATGTTAATCCCTTCCACACATTAGATTGGAATAAGACATAATCAATGACTAGCATCAACAGATCAAAGAGGGTTGACATACACACTCATACACATACATCAAATCAATAGTTTCAACCTAGATTATACACTTCAGCATTCATCAACAACTCAAAGAGATGACAAAAGGCATACTATGATCTAATAGAAATCTAAAGTCCACTATTCTCTCACTCCGGTTAATCAATAAGAAGAAAAACATGCATATTCGTTTTCATTATCAAAGGGCTTTCCCTTTAATGAACATCATTAAGATGAAGTCTATTAATATACACTGTACTGAAGTTGTTCATTCTCTATCTCATTCTATGATCAGTGTCTGGAGTAGAGGGGTCATCACATAGGGAGGAGAGATCTCTCTGGACTAGAGAGGGGTCATCACATAGGGAAGAGAGATCTCTAAGGAGTAGAGAGAGATCATCACATAGGGAGGAGAGATCTCTCTGGAGTAGAGAGAGGTCATCACATAGGGAAGAGAGATCTCTAAGGAGTAGAGAGAGATCATCACATAGGGAGGAGAGATCTCTCTGGAGTAGAGAGAGGTCAACACATAGGGAGGAGAGATCTCTCTGGAGTAGAGAGAGGTCAACACATAGGGAGGAGAGATCTCTCTGGAGTAGAGAGAGGTCAACACATAGGGAGGAGAGATCTCTCTGGAGTAGAGAGAGGTCATCACATAGGGAGGAGAGATCTCTCTGGACTAGAGAGAGGTCAACACATAGGGAGGAGAGATCTCTCTGGAGTAGAGAGAGGTCAACACATAGGGAGGAGAGATCTCTCTGGAGTAGAGAGAGGTCATCACATAGGGAGGAGAGATCTCTCTGGAGTAGAGAGAGGTCAACACATAGGGAGGAGAGATCTCTCTGGAGTAGAGAGAGGTCAACACATAGGGAGGAGAGATCTCTCTGGAGGAGGAGGTCAACACATAGGGAGGAGAGATCTCTCTGGAGATCTCTCTGGAGAGAGAGGTCAACACATAGGGAGGAGAGATCTCAACACTAGGGAGGAGAGATCTCTCTAGAGTAGAGAGAGGTCAACACATAGGGAGGAGAGATCTCTCTGGAGTAGAGAGAGGTCAACACATAGGGAGGAGAGATCTCTCTGGAGTAGAGAGGGTCATCACATAGGGAGGAGAGATCTCTCTGGAGTAGGGAGGAGAGATCTCTGGAGTAGAGGGGTCATCACATAGGGAGGAGAGATCTCTCTGGGTCATCACATAGGGAGGAGAGAGAGAGAGGTCATCACATAGGGAGGAGAGTCATCACATAGGGAGGAGAGATCTCTCTGGAGTAGAGAGAGGTCATCACATAGGGAGGAGATCTCTCTGGACTAGAGAGAGGTCATCTCTCTGGAGTAGAGAGAGGTCATCACATAGGGAGGAGAGATCTCTCTGGAGTAGAGAGAGGTCATCACATAGGGAGGAGAGATCTATATGGAGTAGAGAGAGATCATCACATAGGGAGGAGAGATCTCTCTGGAGTAGAGAGAGGTCATCACATAGGGAGGAGATATCTCTCTGGACTAGAGAGAGGTCATCACATAGGGAGGAGAGATCTATATGGAGTAGAGAGAGATCATCACATAGGGAGGAGAGATCTCTCTGGACTAGAGAGAGGTCATCACATAGGGAGGAGATATCTCTCTGGACTAGAGAGGGGTCATCACATAGGGAGGAGAGATCTCTCTGGAGTAGAGAGAGGTCATCACATAGGGAGGAGAGATCACTCTGGACTAGAGAGAGGTCATCACATAGGGAGGAGAGATCTCTCTGGAGTAGAGAGGGGTCATCACATAGGGAGGAGAGATCTCTCTGGAGTAGAGGGAGATCA
Source organism: Oncorhynchus nerka (assembly GCF_034236695.1). Lineage (NCBI taxonomy): Eukaryota > Metazoa > Chordata > Actinopteri > Salmoniformes > Salmonidae > Oncorhynchus > Oncorhynchus nerka. The sequence goes on from NC_088405.1 coordinate 18,220,594, forward strand.
TCACATAGGGAGGAGAGATCTCTCTGGAGTAGAGAGAGGTCAACAAATAGGGAGGACAGAACATCTCTACCATGTTTTTTAAACATTTTCTTTACCTTTGTGGTTCTTGCCGTCTCTAGAGCCTCTGGGTAGAGGGGTGTAGAGTGTGGAGGAACTCTCAGACTTAGGGTCACCTGGGGCCTGAGGAAAGGAAACACACAGTCACACTTTACTATTTAGATTGTTAATTTTTATTGTTTATTTCAATTTGTATATTATCTACCTCACTTGCTTTGGCAATGTTAACACATGTTTCCCATGCCAATAAAGCCCCTTGAATTGAATTGAATTGAGAGAGAGAGAGAGAGAGAGCGAGAGAGAGAGAGAGAGAGGGTGGGGGGAATAGATACAGAGATATAAATATATATAAGGAGAGAGGTAGAGGGGTTTCATTGCTGTGCCTTATTATCCAAGTGCCATGAATTATATTGATGAGGACAGGAAATGTTGAAGCTCCATTCCTGTGTCATGGTGAGGGAAGCCGGACGCCGGGCCAGATCACCTTTCATTCCTGTGTCATGGTGAGAGAAGCAGGACGCCGGGCCAGATCACCTTTTCATTCCTGTGTCATGGTGAGGGAAGCCGGACGCCGGGCCAGATCACCTTTCATTCCTGTGTCATGGTGAGAGAAGCAGGACGCCGGGCCAGATCACCTTTCATTCCTGTGTCATGGTGAGAGAAGCAGGACGCCGGGCCAGATCACCTTTCATTCCTGTGTCATGGTGAGAGAAGCAGGACGCCGGGCCAGATCACCTTTCATTCCTGTGTCATGGTGAGAGAAGCAGGACATGGTGAGAGAAGCTCGGGCCAGATCACCTTTCATTCCTGTGTCATGGTGAGAGAAGCAGGACGCCGGGCCAGATCACCTTTCATTCCTGTGTCATGGTGAGAGAAGCAGGACGCCGGGCCAGATCACCTTTCATTCCTGTGTCATGGTGAGAGAAGCAGGACGCCGGGCCAGATCACCTTTCATTCCTGTGTCATGGTGAGAGAAGCAGGACACCGGGCCAGATCCCCTTTCATTCCTGTGTCATGGTGAGAGAAGCAGGACGCCGGGCCAGATCACCTTTCATTCCTGTGTCATGGTGAGAGAAGCAGGACGCCGGGCCAGATCACCTTTCATTCCTGTGTCATGGTGAGGGAAGCAGGACGCCGGGCCAGATCACCTTTCATTCCTGTGTCATGGTGAGGGAAGCAGGACGCCGGGCCAGATCACCTTTCATTCCTGTGTCATGGTGAGAGAAGCAGGACGCCGGGCCAGATCACCTTTCATTCCTGTGTCATGGTGAGGGAAGCAGGTCGCCGGGCCAAATCACCTTTTATTCCTGTGTCATGGTGAGGGAAGCAGGACGCCTGGCCAGATCACCTTTCATTCCTGTGTCATGGTGAGGGAAGCAGGACGCCGGGCCAGATCACCTTTCATTCCTGTGTTATGTTGAGGGAAGCAGTACGCCAGGCCAGATTACTTTGATGTTCTGTCCCCCTCCTCTCCCCTTCCGGCCTTTAAAAGGCCGGAGGGTGGTCTATGGCATCGAAGGCCTCATGACTACTGAGCCATGACCTGCTGTAGGGGTCAAACCAAGGGCACACCACTCACTATGACACACAGGCCCTCTAACCCAAGCCCTAACTAACACACTTCTACTGCTATCTGACCACACACCAACAGATTGGCATGACAGCACCACTCTGTCTCTCCAAACATCTCTGCTACTGACTTTCATGTTTCAGAGTTAAATCCACTGTTTTCTGAGCTCTCAGCTCTTCTAAACAGGGTGCGCTTTTTGTAAGTGTGTCGCAATATTCAAAGGGTGTTTTCTAAACAGGTCACAAGTATTGTTGCTGTTATTCTTCTTCTTCTACTTCACATTTTTGTGCACCTTCAAGGACCCAAACATCCTGTTTAATTAGTCTTGTGTTCCCTGGACTTCTAGCTGTTTCAACAGGCAGTTCATCATGATGCAGTCCTATCTGATGCCTTAGCAGAAATACTCTCCTTTCCTCTCCTGCTGGGGGGAATTCAACAGGCTTTTAATCACTAAAGTGACAAATACATATTAGAGACGATTTGGTGCTGATATTCCTCTGGTGTAGCTGATTCTCTAGTCTACAGCCGACATGCACAACCTTGAGGAACGAGACCACTGGACAATGCTAAATGAAAACACATTCTTCATTGGCGAGGAGAATGGTGTAAATGGAAAATGATCCCATAATGTGCTTTCAGATAGGATCTCAGAAGGTCATTCCAGTACAGGCCTGGGCTGGTCAACACATGCTTTATATTACTAGAAGAAAAAGAAGAGCGTGACAAATGACATCAACGAGTTCTGGATGTAATGACTTACTGGTAGGTTAGCGAATTAGAATGTAAACATCACAAATGATCCTGTCGACATAATACTTTATATTTCTCTTCTGGGGTCAGTAGTTAGAGTGTTATAGCGATTGAAGTTAGTATTTTTTTGACAGTGCTATATCTTACAACCAGTAGTGGTAAATGTAGGTAAACACTGATCACTGTCAGTGGTGAGTAAATGAAGTCACCCACCAATGGGTTTCTCCATGATAGATAGGTAACAGAGGAGGTTGGTGGCACCTTCATTGGGGAGTACAGGTTCGTGGTAATGACTGGAGTGGAATTGGTGGAATGGTATCAAATACATGAAACATATGGTTTGCAGGTGTTTGATGCCATTCCATTTATCCACTACCACACCACAGCTTTAAGGTAGTATTCTACTGTACCACACCACAGCTTTAAGGTAGTATTCTACTGTACCACACCACAGCTTTAAGGTAGTATTCTACTGTACCACACCACAGCTTTAAGGTAGTATTCTACTGTACCACACCACAGCTTTAAGGTAGTATTCTACTGTACCACACCACAGCTTTAAGGTAGTATTCTACTGTATCACACCACAGCTTTAAGGTAGTATTCTACTGTACCACACCACAGCTTTAAGGTAGTATTCTACTGTATCACACCACAGCTTTAAGGTAGTATTCTACTGTACCACACCACAGCTTTAAGGTAGTATTCTACTGTACCACACCACAGCTTTAAGGTCTGACAGGCAGCCCATAGAGCCTCAGAGAAATCTGCCTGCCTGTTGCATTTCCTGTCTTGCCTGTGAGATCACCAACCCTGGCCTCTGCAAGGTTGTGCTTCATTCAGAATTTAATTGAAAATGTCTCAAATTTCAATTTAATTCTTGAATTTGAAATTAAGTAGTAAACAAGATACAGAATTAAAATTTGATTTGAAGGAAATATAACTGAATTCAGTGAAATTCAAATGCCTCTTCTATTCTACATTAGGTGTAGTCTATACAAATACGTGTTGCACATAAAATATCTGTCACGCCCTGGTCTAAGTATTTTGTGTTTTTCTTCATGTATTGGGTCAGGCCAGGGTGTGGCATGGAGTTTTTGTATTGTGGTGTGTTTTGTCTGGGGGTTTTGGTGTGTATGTTAGTGGGATTGTAGCTTAGTAGGGTGTTCTAGGAAAGTCTATGGCTGTCTGGAGTGGTTCTCAATCAGAGGCAGGTGGTTATCGTTGTCTCTGATTGGGAACCATATTTAGGCAGCCATATTCTTTGGTTGTATTGTGGGTGATTGTCCTTAGTTGTTCTTAGTGTCTTGATTATGTGTTAGTTTGCACCAGTTTAGGCTGTTTCGGTTTTCATTACGTTTATTGTTTTTTGTAGATATTGTATTTAGATTCGTGTTACGTTGTTTTATAAAACATGGATCGTAATATACACGCTGCATTTTGGTCCGACTCTCCTTCACCATTAGAAAACCGTTACAATATCAAACATGTCGTTATATACAGTACCAGTCAAAAGTTTGGACACACCTACTCATTCAAGGGTTTTTCTTTATTTTTACTATTTTCTACATTGTAGAATAATAGAGAATATATAAAAAATATGAAATAACACATATGGAATCAAATAGTAACCAAAATAGTGTTAAAATAATCTAAATAGATTTTAGAATATTCATAGTAGCCACGATTTGTCTTGATGACAGCTTTGCACACTCTTGGCATTCTCTCGACCAGCTTCACCTGGAATCTCACATTTGGACTCATCTGACCAAAAGACAGATTTCCACCAGTCTAATGTCCATTGCTCATGTTTCTTGGCCCATGCAAGTCTATTCTTCTTATTGGTGTCCTTTAGTAGTGGTTTCTTTGCAGCAATTCGACCATGAAGGCCTGATTCACGTAGTCTGCTCTGAACAGTTGAAGTTGAGATGTGTCTGTTACTTGAACTCTGTGAAGCATTTATTTTGTCTGCAATTTCTGAGGCTGGTAACTCTAATGAACTTATCCTCCGCAGCAGAGGCGGTCCTCATGAGAGCCAGTTTCATCATAGCGCTTGATGTTTATTTTGCGACTGCACTTGAAGAAACTTTCAAAGTTCTTGACATTTTCCGCATTGACTGACCTTCATGTCTTAAAGTAATGATGGACTGTTGTTTCTCTTTGCTTATTTGAGCTGTTCTTGCCATAATATGTCTTCTGTATACCAACACTACCTTGTCACAACCCAACTGATTGGCTCAAACACATTAAGGAGGAAAGAAATTCCACAAATTAACTTTTAACAAGGCACACCTGTTAATTGAAATGCATTCCAGGTGACTACCTCATGAAGCTGGTTGAGAGAATGGCAAGAGTGTGCAAAGCTGTCATCAACGCAACGGGTGGCTACTTTGAAGAATCTCAAATCTCAAATATATTTGATTTAACATTTTTTGGGTTACTACATGATTCCATATGTGTTATTCCATAGTTTTGATGACTTCACTATTATTCTACAATGTAGAACATAGCAAACAAAGAAATCTTGAATGAGTAGGTTTGTCCAAACTTTTGACTGGTACTCTACATGTATATAAGATATTGTTGAAACAATTGATTTTCAGGAAAAACTCTTTAAATGAATGATCAAGGAAAACAAAATATGTATGCAAATATTCTAAGATATTATAAAGCAAAGAAAGTAACATCCCTTTTTCAGGAGAGTCTTTCAAAGATAATTAGTAAAAATCCAAATAACTTCACAGATTTTCATTGTAAAGGGTTTAAACACTGTTTCCCATGCTTGTTCAATTAACCATAAACAATTAATGATGTGGAACGGTTGTTAATACACTAACAGCTTACAGGCGTTAGGCAATTAAGGTCATAGTTATGAAAACTTAGGACACTAAAGAGGCCTTTCTACTGACTCTGAAAAACACCAAAAGAAAGTTGCCCAGGGTCCCTGCTCATCTGCGTGAACATGCCTTAGGCATGCTGCAAGGAGGCATGAGGACTGCAGATGTGGCCAGGGCAATCAATTGCAATGTCCGTACTGTGAGACGCCTAAGACAGCGCTACAGGGAGACGAGCCGGACAGCTGATCGTCCTCACAGTGGCAGACCACGTGTAACAACATCTGCACAGGATCGATACATCCGAACATTACACCTGCGGGACAGGTACAGGATGGCAACAATAACTGCCCGAGTTACACCAGGAACGCACAATCCCTCCATCAGTGCTCAGACTGTCCACAATAGGCTGAGAGAGGCTGGACAGAGGGCTTGTAGGCCTGTTGTAAGGCAGGTCCTCACCAGACATCACCGGAAACAACGTCGCCTATGGGCACAAACCCACCGTCGCTGGACCAGACAGGACTGGCAAAAAGTGCTCTTCACTGACGAGTCGCGGTTTTGTCTCACCAGGGGTGATGGTCGGATTCGTGTTTATCGTCGAAGGAACGAGCGTTACACCGAGGCCTGTATTCTGGAGCGGGATCGATTTGGAGGTGGAGGGTCCGTCATGTTCTGGGGTGGTGTGTCACAGCATCATCGGACTGAGCTTTTTGTCATTGGAGGCAATCTCAACACTGTGTTACAGGGAAGACCTCCTCCCTCATGTGGTACCCTTCCTGCAGGCTCATCCTGACATGACCCTCAAGCATGACAATACCACCAGCCATACTGCTCGTTCTGTGTGTGATTTCCTGCAGGACAGGAATGTCAGTGTTCTCAATCCCATTGAGCACGTCTGGGACCTGTTGGATCGGAGGGTAAGGGCTAGGGCCATTCCCCCCAGAAATGTCCAGGAACTTGCAGGTGCCTTGGTGGAAGAATGGGGTAACATCTCACAGCAGGAGCTGGAAAATCTGGTGCAGTCCATGAGGAGGAGATGCACTGCAGTACTTAATACAGCTGGTGGCCACACCAGATACTGACTGTTACTTTTGATTTTGACCCCCCTCCTTTGTTCAGGGACACATTTTTCCATTTCTGTTAGTCACATGTCTGTGGAACCTGTTCAGTTTATGTCTCAGTTGTTGAATCTTGTTGTGTTCATACAAATATTTACACATGTTAAGTTTGCTGAAAATAAACGCAGTTGACAGTGAGAGGACGTTTCTTTTTTTGCTGAGTTTATTTCATGAATCACTTACATTTTGTTCAATATGGGGAAATCTACATATTCCCGAATGCATTAGTTTAACTCTCAAGCTGACCCTTAAGCCTTGAATTCTGAAAAAAACATTCTGAATTGAGAACAACCCTGCTCCTGTGTTCCTCTCCTGACCCCACAAAGACCCTCTTAATCCTGCTGCTTGTCCACAAAGACCTTCCTACCAGTCACCACCCACAGACTGAGATGAGGGTCGGGGGAGGTAGGGGGGTAGTGGTTGGATAGGAGGCAAAGTTCTGGGGTGGCCCCTCCTTACGGGTCGGCAGGGATGGCAATCAGGTGCGGCACCCCAAAAGTGGTCCATTGTCCACATCAGAGCATTGCTGCGATCCCCCTCCAGCTGCACCTGACGCCCTCTACGCCCCTTCTCCCTCCCTACCACCCCATGCCACGTCAACTGATCAAACATCCACCCTCCCTTCCCTCTACCCCTCCTCCCCTATCCACCATCACCCCACTTGCAGAACATTCATCAGCCAGTTCTCCCTCTCTTTTAATCTCTCCCTCTCTCTTTTTCCAACGATCTCTGTCCTCTCAATCTATTCCTCTTTCTCTCAATCTCTCTACCAGGCTTTCTGTCTTTCTTTACCCCCCCTTCCTTCACTCTCTCCCTCCCCTGCTACCCTGACACTGTCTTTCTTTACCCCCCTTCTTTCACTCTCTCCCTCCCCTGCTACCCTGACACTGTCTTTCTTTACCCCCCTTCTTTCACTCTCTCCCTCCCCTGCTACCCTGACACTGTCTTTCTTTACCCCCCTTCCTTCACTCTCTCCCTCCCTGCTACCCTGACACTGTCTTTCTTTACCCCCTTCCTTCCTTCACTCTCTCCCTCCCCTGCTACCCTGATACTGTCTTTCTTTACCCCCCTTCTTTCACTCTCTCCCTCCCCTGCTACCCTGACACTGTCTTTCTTTACCACCCCTTCCTTCACTCTCTCCCTCCCCTGCTACCCTGACACCGTCTTTCTTTACCACCCCTTCTTTCACTCCCTACCTCCCCGGCTACCCTGACACTGTCTTTCTTTACCCCCCTTCCTTCACTCTCTCCCTCCCCTGCTACCCTGACACTGTCTTTCTTTACCCCCCTTCCTTCACTCTCTCCCTCCCCTGCTACCCTGACACCGTCTTTCTTTACCACCCCTTCTTTCACTCCCTACCTCCCCTGCTACCCTGATACTGTCTTTC